>NC_068310.1:39834966-40014022 GCF_025860055.1 Xyrauchen texanus | reverse complement strand
GATACAAGTTTAATCTGTAATTTCATTCTTAAGTCTTTTTTTCAGAGGAGTTCACTGGTAAGATCATCAGGGGAGACATTTTACAGCCAACACTGAACAATGGAAATATTCTCTCAGTAAACGTGTGTGTGAAAGTGTGTATGTGTGTGTTAGTGAGAGGATCAGAGAATGACAGTTTTCCTCTGTCACAGTCCAGCTGAACTCTGATTCTCTGGAGTTTCTCTTTCACTGAGACATCAGATGTTTGATCAGGTGAAATGACTGCACCATATTTACCATCATAAAACCCCACACACCAGAATCCACTCCTGGATAATATGTTCTTCTTCCTCTGAGCAGATTCTGTCATCACACCCAAAAACCAGCATGTACAGTCTCCAACCTGAACATCCCAACAGTGAATCCCTGAATTAAAACCCTCTGAACCCAAAACACACAGAGACACATCAAATCTCTCAGTATTATCAGGAAGCAGCTGTTTCTCTTCACTGAGTCTCACACTGATCAGATCATCAGACACGATGAGATTACTGTGAGCAGTGTTGGGGTCCAAAGTCACTGGAGCTGAAGAGAGAGGACAGATACACACTCAAACACACATCAAATAACACAAATGATCATTATGAATTCATTGTTGTATTCTCAACTCACTGTATTGAACATTTTCCTGCATCTTCTGTATCACAGTGAACTTCAGGTTGCTCAGATGTTTTGGGACATTGATCAGAACTCCTGAAATGTTCTCTGGATCTGCTGGTGTACACTGGGTTCTGAAAAACATTCAGGAGTCAGTCGTGTTGATTTTGGTTCAGAACCGAGAGAGGAACAGGAAACACAATACAAACCTTTCCATTGTGCTCTTCAAGTTCTGTAAAAAGAAAGAAACACAGATTATTCATCCAAACTGAATTTGCTTTTAATGTTTGAAACTGACATTTGTCTCCAGTATAATGAATATTGAAGTTGTATAAATGTTCATTGTTTCCACCTGTAGGAATGAAAGATCTTCAGCTGTCATCTGCTCCTCTATGACTCTGATTGTGTGTGAAAGAGATGAAATCTGTCTGCTCATCTTCTCAATCTTCTCCTTCATCATCTGACTCTTCTGCTCCTCTTCCTCTCTCAGTGCTGTTATTCTGGCTGCCTCTTCATCATGTAGAAACTGGTGAAGTTTCTCAAACTGCTCATTAATCTTCCTCTCTGTGTGTCAGAGCCTGAAACTGAAACAAAAGACATTTCAGAGAAAGATCTGATGGTCAAACTGTATATCAATATACACTTCCAAAAATGGGATGTTTCACACTCTTTAATTACACAGTTTAATTCAAACCTTAATATGTTCTGCAGTTTGATCCAAATTCTGTTTAAACTCCTCAAATATTCTCAGTTTCTCCTGTAAGGGTTTTAGTGCAGTTTTGAGTTTCTCCTGAAAGAAATGGACATGTTAATATAAAGAGTTCTTACTTTCCAGCCCTGTTCTCCTTTTAGATCATTATGAGTTTGACCAGAATAATCTTCATTTACTGTCTGTAATTATTTGTTCATATAGTATGAACATATAATCATAAAGTATGTATATAGTATAATCATAAAGTATGCTGCAAGTTATGCTGATTCAATAAATGTTTTGAATATAATTGATCTGACCTTATTATCGATGACAGCTTCATCTACAGGACAGAATTTGTGATTTGTGTGTGTTCTGGAATCTCGACACACCAAACACACCGGCTGTTGATCATCGAGACAGAAGAGTTTGAGTTTCTCTTCATGAAGACTGCAGACTGCTTCACATCCTGATGAAGATCTTTGACTTCTCTCCTGTAAGAAAGTCTCACACAAGTTCTTCAAATCCCGATTTAATGGAGGAATGTCCCTTGATGATCTTCTTCTGCAAACTGGACATTCTTTCGATCCTTTACGTTCCCAAAACTTCTGAATACACTCTTCACACACACTGTGACTACAGGACAGGACAACAGGATTTTTAAAAACATCACAGCACACAGGACAAGAGAAATCCTCCTCAGAAAAAGATTTAGATGCCATTTTCCAAATCCTTCTTCAAAGTTTCACTTTCAGTTTACTAATCACGTTTTAACACTCAGTATTCTGTTTTTAAATCAAAGAGTTTCACATTCACAGCAGAGCATTTCAGTAATGTGCATCCCAAATATTACTGTCCTAATCCTGATCAAATTATTCCGTGTTCTTCAGTCGAATGAGCTTCAGGTCAGACGAGATCTAAAACTGTAGATCAACAGGTGTGTCGGTCTCAGATTTCTTCCTGGTTAACAATGAATGTGGGAGGGGTTTCCTTATTCACAACAACGCCTGATGATTCTACACAAGAACAAAGAGGCTTTACTTCACAGATTCATTTATGGGACAGAATTTGTGGTTTGGTGTAAATAATATAGAATATATTAGAATACTTTTACATTTTACATTTTGAATAGAGTTGTGTAATGAGTGTTACTATGTTTATTATTATGGGGTTTATTATTATATTGGTAACACTTTAAAATACAGTTACATTTGTTAACATTACTTAACATGAACTAAAAGTCAACAATATGTTTAAAGCATTTATTAAAATACTTTAATATCTTTCTTGACTTGTCTGTTGCATTCAACACAGTGAATCACCAGATTCTCCTGTCAACACTTTCTGACCTGGGCATCACATGGGCATCACAGAAATTGCACTTGGATGGTTTGACTCATACATCACAGGCAGATCCTTTAAGGTAACCTGGAGAGGAGAGGTGTCCAAGTCACACCAGTGGTAATTTACCACTCCTCTTTTAAATCTACACTACATCACATGGACCTATCATTAAGGGGTATGGCTTCTCCCACCATTGCTACACAGATGATAAACAGCTCTACCTGTCGTTCCAGCCTGATGACGCCACCGTCTCACCTCGTAGCTCTGCCTGCCTCTTGTAGATCTCAGCCTGGATGAAGCAAATATGCCCATTTGGGGCCTGTGTGGGGCCACTGCAGGCAGAAAATGTGGGCCCGAAATGGGCAGCCCTTGTGGACCCCGGTACCAGCATGAAATGCGGGGCATGTGTGGACACCACACTATGGGATCAAAAGTGTGGGATGAGTGTGGGCTGCCAACACTAAGAAGATTGGGGCCCATTGTGGGCACATAACATGCCCACGGTATGCCCACATTTTGGGCTGGGACTGGGCTCTCCCACTGAGGGCATTTCCACCTCAGGAAGTTCCCCAAATCACCAAGAATCTTTTGAGGAACTCAAACTAGTCGACTAGTGCTGCAAATCGGCATTTGAAATATTATTATTTACATTTTGCGTAAAAAATTAATTCTACAAAGGATATGCCTAAATTTCTGAAAAAAAATATTATCAACAAATTTTTTTCAAAAGCCTTTATCTGAAGCAGATGATTTAATATCACATCAGGTCTCACATGCGTCTCACTTTCACTCGCGGTGTGCGCAGAACAATGTACTGACAAGCATAATATGGTATGTTATTCATGCTTCGTTCTTCATTATTATTAGGCCATAATTTAGATATCACTTTCCAATTGTATATTTTGTTTTGCACATAAAGTGCAGGTTAACAAAGATTTCAAAACTGAAATCAGATTTTATTTTCTGTCAAAATGACAGAAAGCATTTTTAATTATCTGTCAGTGTTTTTAAAATTAATTAAAGGACAGACACTTTTCCGTTAATGCAACCTCTGGTTATAAAATGTCGGCTAACTTTTAGTTTGTAGTAGTACCGTAGTAGTTTTGGTCAAAACTAAACAAATATCAGCTGTAAAAAAGGTCTAGCCTGGTTGAGCCAAAGCCAAAAATATTCTGTAATTTGGGCTTTACAATTAAATTCTAATTTTTTATTTTGTTCCCCTTCTATGGTCTTATCACACATGTACATTACATAATGTACCTATGACAGCTCTGCAGACCAGCATATCCCCAAAGGCCAACTTCTGGCCAGAGCCGTCAGCACTTGTTGAGCAAGTGGGGTAGTTACCATGCGTCCAAGGATGCGTCTTGGGTTGGCAGATGGGTTGGGACCCCCAACTGTTCCCAGATACTTTGCCTAAAAAGAGGCAATAATGTATTAGTGTACTCATAAGACAGAAACAAACGGTAATGGAAAATGTAATGAACGTTTGATTATAGAATATGGTATTTGAAGAAACGAAATATACACTTTCACGGTAGGGCTCCTCCTTAAGCCTATTCGACTATTCCGAGGTCCTGCATGTTGCTCAGTGGCAAACAGATGCCCTCTGATAGGACTGCAGCTGGAGAGCTGCGATTTGTCAAAGACAATAAAAGCTGCTTGATCACAGCCACCTCTTCTCTTAAATGTTCAAGCTGACTTATTATGTGCTGTTCTGTTGCTGTTGACAATAAGTTATAATATGTTATATATAAAAGCCCAAAAGTCATAAACAGCAAGTATAGCATTTACTAATGTAATCTGAGAAGTTGTTTGTAGACTCTATAGACTGTCCCTATGTCAAAATTACTATTGGGAGTAATTTATGTATGTAAACAGTCAATCCAGTAAGAGAACACACACCTGTTAATGTTTCCTTCCTGTCTGTCTCTCTCCTCAGCTCTGTCTCTCAGAAGCTGTCTGTCTGTCTCTCTGTCTGTCTCTCTCCTCCTCTCCTCCTCAGGGGCTCTCTTGCCCTTAGAAAGACTCCGCTCTCCCTCCAAAAGGTGCAATAGTTTAGCGATCCCACTGACAGATGTGCGCTGAAGCAATGCTAACCTGGAATTACTGTGCTCTGTGCTTTTCTCATGCTCACGCACACATTTGGGGTGTTTCCTGTCAGAAAAAAACACTAACAAATTGATTTTTCTTTGTAGAAAAAAGCATACAGACAAAGCAAAAAATATTATATGTGGAAGGTGAATATGTGATCCAGTATCAGGAAACTTTCCCCATTTGGAAGTGGTCAACACAGCAGATCATTAGTGAGGGAGCGCACCTTACCGCCCAAACCCCATCACGGGTTGAGGCTGGATATTTGCTCCTCCTGTTATGAAAGTCAGCAAGTCCACGATCGATAAGGACTTCGTTGATTGCCCCCCACAACGCCGGGTCAAACACCTGATTAATCCAATGTGCGCTGCTGCTACAGCTAGCCTCTGCCTCAGGTTGTGCTGCACTGCTAACACTAGCCTCAGCCTCCTCTGGTCCCTGGTTAGCTTGATCGTCATCTTCCACAAATTCTTAACCCTGATTTTCCTCCTTGCTCCATTTGAAGAACATGTGAATAGATGGCACGTCTTAATAAAGACGCCTCCCTCTCATCTTTTTCGTTTGCGTTTACTACAACCACTCTCGCTAATTTTAAACTCTCTATGATGACTACTCCAGCAGTCCACTCGATTCAGCGCTGGGTTATTTGAAGATAGCACGGGCTTTCCACACTTGAGCAATAAAGCAATAAATTTAGTATATGCAATAATAACATAGTGTAAATAACTATATTTATTCAAATTATTAAATGGACAATAAAGCCCTCCCTACACCTACCCGATAAACATTTTATTATTAAACAGTCGTTAGGCACTTTATTTCCACAAATATTGTATTAATTTTTATTGAAAATAAATGCCTTTCCGAGATGATATGTGATGGAAAAGAGCGAGTTCGGCAAAAGGCGTATACGAACTCAGGGGAACGCGTCAACAGCTACTTTCAAGAGCCACACATCCTATTGCCTGCGCCAACTCACTGGGTCTTCACCTTGGTGCGGTACAGCTCTCCTTGCAGAATCCATGATCTTTTCTGGAGACAGAGCCCGAGATCAAGGTCTCTTTTTGTTCTCCTTCACCTTTAGGGCCATAGAAGGGTCACACATATTCAGACTCCCCTCAGCTCTCCTCCTAAAATGAGGATCCATTTCTCTAAAAAAAAAAGTATTAATATATACTGTGGTATTGTATATTAGGTCCTGTGTATTAAGCAGTATGGCATGATACATTTTGAAATATATTGCATATTGTTAGGGATGACATGAAGTGTGACTTCAGCCGTGACTATATTCACAATATGGCACAGCCTCGTACTGCCAACTTTAACACTTTTAAGTTTTTTTTTTTTACACTTTAAGCAAATAGTTCAAATATATGTTACATATTACTATATCATTCAGTCATCTGAGTGCTATTGTTCTTAGTCTTCTTGAAAAGTGGATCAGTTTATACATGTGAAGAATACTGAATGATGCATTTGAGATAGTTCCCCAAGAAATGAAAATAATCTTATTGTTACGAATGAGGCAGCGAGGAGAGAGGATCTAAATGCGGGACTTCTTTATTAAATGAACAAACAAATGAACAAAGGAAAAACCCTCAATGGGGAAATAAACATAAACCGAGAACTAGGGCAAGGAACACAGACCAGGCTTGAACTACATTCAACGAACGACAAGGAGTGAACAAAAAGCAGGGCTTAAATAAGGAGTGATGACTGAATTAGACACAGGTGAGAACAATGAACAAAATGGCAGTGGTGATGGCAGGTGGATTCTGGGAAGTGTAGTACATTTAACAATGACAAGTGAAACCCAGGGCAGACAACAAGGGAATGGTGACATAGCCCCCCTCAAAGGAGCGGCTTCCAGACGCTCCTCAGAGAAAAAAAAAATGGAAAAAAAAAAAAATCGTCCAAGGAGTGAGGGGGGGGGGGAAGCAAACAGACAGACCAGAGGAGCACAAGGGGCAAACAGACAGACCAAGGGAGTACAAGGGGAAAACAGGCAGTCCAAGGGGCACAAAGGGCAGAGAGGCAGTCCAAGGAGGCACAAGGAGCAGACAGGCAGTCCAAGGAGGCACAAAGGGCAAGGACAGGTTCAGGTGGTCTGGGAGCTGGCCACCGGGCAAGGACAGGTTCAGGAGGCCGAACTGTGGGAGGTGGAGCCGTTGCAGGCGGAGGTGTGGAAGTATGCGCCGTAGGAGGCTCTAGAGGCGGAGACCTGGAAGGCTCTGGAAGCGGAGCCGAGGGAGGTGGCGCCGTAGGACGCTCCAGAAGCGACGCCCTGGAAGGCTCGAGAGGCGGAGCCCTGGGAGGCTCGGGGGGCGGAGCCAAGGGAGGCTCGGGGGGTACTGGCTCACTGACGGTCGAGGCTACAGGCGCTGGCTCACTGACGGTCGAGGCTACAGGCGCTGGCTCACTGACATCGGAGGCTACAGGCGCTGGCTCACTGACATCGGAGGCTACAGGCATTGGCTGGTTGGCCATGGTTAGCGGAGGCTGGAGAGCAGAGGCCTTTCTTCTCCGCCTCCTCCGGGCGGATGAAGTTAGCAGCGCTGGTTCATTGACCACGGCAGGCGTGGGGGTTGGCTCACTCACCGTGGCTGGCGAGGAAAGCCCAGAGGCGGGAGCTGGGATCTGGAGAGGTGGTTCCCCGGCAGCGAACTCCTCCAAGATGAGTCCCACGTACTCCCGCCAGGTGCAGTCTCCGGGAGTTCCCACCACCGGTGTTTGGGAACACCGAACCGGTACGCCACCTTCAGAGTGTGGTCATCCCAGCCGGTGCAACTGGCCACGTTGGTGAAAAAAATAGGAGAACTCCCGGACAGTCAAGTCCGCCTGTGTCAGCTCCATGAGGAACCCTGCTAGATCCATAGTTGGTCGTTCGTTCTGTTACGAACGAGGCAGCGAGGAGAGAGGATTTAAATTCGGGACTTCTTTAACAAACAAATAAACAAAGGAAAAACCCTCAATGGGGAAATAAACATAAACATAAACATAAACATAAACATAAACATAAACATAAACATAAACATAAACATAAACAGAGGACTAGGGCAAGGAACACAGACCAGGCTTGAACTACATTCAACAAACGACAAGGAGTGAACAAAAAGCAGGGCTTAAATAACCAGGGAGTGATGACTGAATTAGACACAAGTGAGAACAATGAACAAAATGGCAGTGGTGATGGCAGGTGGATTCTGGGAAGTGTAGTACAATTAACAATGACAAGTGAAACCCAGGGCAGACAACAAGGGAATGGTGACACTTATCATTTATTCAACCTTATGCCATCCCAGATGTGTATGGCCATGTAATCTTTGTTTGTGTTCAGCAGAATAAAGAAAGTAATGAGGCATGAGGGTAAATAAATTATGATAATTTTAATTTAGCCTTTTTTTTAATGTACAATCCCTTTAATGTGATGAAAATCATCAATATACGACAAACACAATTCCAAGTATTATGAATTTTTTTGTTTTAATACATTTGCAGTCTTGTCAAATAAACGATTTTGTCTTTAGAAAATGTCATTAACACTTTCTCAACATATAGCAGAGATACAGTACAGTGCCACAACGATACAATATACAATATAACAATATATACGCTTGAATATTTATTAGATTCAAGGTTTATACAAGGCCCCCTTAATAGAACCTCATTTTAAATTTGTATTTTCTGACTATTATTTCATACTTTAGGCTTTATAGTGTTACTCTTTATGCTTTGAGCCGCTGCGGAATTAACGCTATATTTTCATAAATAACACCGACAGAACGATCATGAGGCGATAAATATCCGCTCCGGTGAGTAAAACACACAACGACATTTAATCTGACGCGACCGGACACTCATATAGATGTGCTGTCATATAATAATAATGATAAACACAGAGATGCACACACACACACTCACATCACTATTTCATACTGGCATACATTATACACTAATTATCTACTCACGTAAACCATACACTCTTTTCAATATATACACATAAAAACATTGAGACACACACTATCTGCACTATACCCACTATAAGTACACATATGTTACAAAAGAGTACCAAATGACATGCATATATGTACATATACACCATTGTGTTACCATCTGATACCAGCACTTTACCATGACATCACTACAGTATTTTGCATGTTAGTCAAAGAATAGATTAAAACAGGGGTGTCAAACTCGGTCTCAGGCTGGGCCACATCAGGGTTTATTTGGGCCTGTTGAAAATGTGGCACCAGCACCTGCTTTAGTTGCACCCATGCAAATAATATTACATGTTTTGTACATTGCAATGCACATTTGCCAGTACAGCATTGATATTGAGGTTGTGATGCCGATGCAAATTATGATATGAACACCAGTAACATCTCTGGGGGAAAATGAACACCTAATTTATGGCTAAATTGAAATATCTGAATTCATTCGTTGTGGAAAAGTGTTGGTCAATGAATCTGTCCTCTCGTGCTGTGACCGTGTGTATGGATGAACATTCATTGATTACTTTGAAAGGGTTTAATTTCAGAACATTTTCTGGTTGGTAAATTCGGACACTTTGGAAAACCCAATCCAATTGTTTCTAGTCATTATTATGTTGCTTGGCTGAAAAGTGAACATTGATTACAGTTGTTATGAATCATAATACAGGAATTGTTGTTATTTATGGCCATCTTAACATTTCAGTTTATGTCAAAGCAGAAACTAGTTAAAGGGTGTTTTTGTTGGATTGAATTGGATCAGCGCTTACAGAATCGTTCAATAGGGTTAGATTATTAAAATAATAATAATAATAAATGGTAATAGTGATAAAATATTACTATACAATAATATATTTCTATAATAATTTTTATTAAGTTTATTATTATTATTTTTATTGCAATAATATAATATTCAAGTTGACAAAGTTTCAAAAAGCAATGATGAAAAGTGAACTGAACCTTTTATAAATACAACAAAAATATTTTTACAAAGCAAATATTTCAATTGTGAAAACACTTTCTAGTATTTCTGGTCGGCAGTAAAGCACGGGCACATTTGTTTAAATTTTGGTTAAAATAAATCACATGTTAATCATATCGCAGTTCAAATCGCAATTGCAATCTTTTTTTTTTTTTAAATAATCACAATTCGATTTTTTCCCCAAATCGTTCAGCCCTCTTCCTGAATCTCTAATGATCTGCGTTTCGCTCTATTTGGGAAAATGCTCTTATTTCATGTTTCACATATTGGCCAGTTATTATGTGGTTATTTTCCATATTGGATTTTTGTGTTAGCCGTCTGATCAGATAATGAGTCAAGAAGGATTCTTTGGTTCAGACATTACTATAATTATTATTATTACTATTAAATTTGCATACTGTGAACAGTGTAGGCTACATGCTATATAATAGCTATGAATAGTCATAAGTTAATTGATACAGTTTTCATTAATATCTGCAGATTATTTGAATTTCAGAGCTTCAGTTTTTTGTACTTTCTCATTTTTGTGTTTCTGGAATTTCGGAGACTGTGTTTTTTGTTGTTTGGGTAATTGACATTTCCTGTTGTGTCATGCTATCCTCCAACTAAAACTATTTTAAATTGCATTTTGCTAACTCTTTTATTAGCATGCATCGTTTATGAGCTCATATAAGTGAGAGGCTATGTGGAATGTATGTAGTCTATTTTAAAAATCACTTAAAAAATTACTTATTTATTTTTTATTTTAGCAGACCGCAGGACCAATTAAAGGAGTGTTCCGGTTGAGAGTTTAGCTCAATTAACAGTGTTTTTGGCGTAATATTAATTAACACAAAAATGTATTTCGACTCGTCCCTTTTTTAAAAAAAGAATACAATTTTACAATGGAAGTGAATCTGGCAATTCTTTTTTTTTTTTTTTTTTTTAAGTATAGCCACAAGATGTCATTATTATGCATCGTAACAACATGATTTTAGTGTAAAAAAAAATTATTACTTTCAATTAAGTTATTTCCAATATTACAACTACAGTTGAAGTCAGAGGTTTACATACACTTAGTCATTAAAACAAATGTTTTAACCACTCCACAGATTTAATATATATATAAAAAATTGTCCTTTAGGACATCTACTTTGTGCATGAGTAATTTTTCCAACAATTTGTTTTACAGGCCGATTGTTTCACTTTTAATTGACTATAATCACAATTCCAGTGGGTCAGAAGTTTACATACAGTAAGTTAACTGTGCCTTTAAGCAGCTTGGAAAATTCCAGAAAATGATGTCAAGCCTTTAGACAGTTAGCCAATTAGTTTCTGATAGGAGGTGTACTGAATTGGAGGAATACCTGTGGATGAATTTTAAGACCTTCAAACTCAGTGTCTCTTTGTTTGACATCATGGGAAAATCAAAATAATTCATCCAAGACCTCAGAAAAAACATTGTTGACCTCCACAAGTCTGATTCATCCTTGGGAGCAATTTCCAAACACTTGAAGGTGTCACGTTCATCTGTACAAACAATAGTACACAAGTATAAACACCATGTGACCACACAGTCATCACACCAGCTCAGGAAGGAGGCGATTCTGTCTCCTAGAGATGAACGTAGTTTGTGTGAAAAGTGCAAATCAATCCCAGAACAACAGCAAAGGACCTTGTGAAGATGCTGGAGGAAACAGGTAGACGAGTATCTAGATCCACAGCAAAACGAGTCCTATATGGACATCACCTGAAAGGCTGCTCAGCAAGGAAGAAGCCGCTGCTCCAAAACCACCATAAAAAAGCCAGAATACAGTTTGCAAGTGCACATGGGGAAAAAGATCTTACTTTTGGGGAAATGTCAATATGGTAAAAAGTGTCTCTAATAATACATATATCTAATATCTCTCTATCTCTTCAGTATCACAGAAAACATGACAGGAAACAGTCTGGTATTACCCATCGTTCTGTGGGGCCGTAATGCTCCCACTCACTGTATCTCCAGTCTAATGGTGATGGACTTTCACCAACCTTACCAAATCTAGTAATTAATGAATGTAATTTACATTGCAGAAAATGTTATAACAAATGTATTTATATAACAAAATGTTTTGGGATTATAATAGAGGATTGTGTTTACAAATTCCAAATATGAATGCCTTGTCCATAGATAAACCACATTTCAAATTCATCAAATGGCCCATTTCCCCTAAAGTCAAAGAGACTCACTTTAAAATGATTTATAACTTTCTTAGAAAGAGGTTTAAATTGGAAGTAGATCCCTGTGTATTTTGTGAGGCAGCTGATGAGACTCTGGAACACTTGTTCTTTGTATGTCCTATGGCCAAAAGCTTCTGGTCTGATTTACATTATTGGCTGTCATTTAAGATTGATGACATCCTGATGTTTGACTTATCACACATATTCTCTTTTATATGGATCCATAATATAGATTCATCCCTTTCTGATGTGGTTAATATTGATTGTCCTCGTGGGTGAATATCATTCATTATAGTAAGTGGAGATATTCGAAGCCTTCTTTTTCATGGTTTATGAATGATTATAAATCGTATTTTCCTCACTGAAATAAGTAAAGTCTAGTAAAATTGCAAGAAAGATGTGTAGTGATATATCCAGACAATTGTTTCGATAAATATCCACTTGCTACGTCTTTTAAAGGATGCTTTAATTTAAATGTTTTCTTAAATATTTAGATTATTTCTCAAGCCTTTTGATCTCGAGACTTTTTTTTTTTTTAAACCAATACCCCCTTGTTGTTTGCTTTTTTTGTTGTTCAGTATCGTGTAGGGGACGCTTTTCTTTCATTTACACTGACAATAATTGTATTGTTCCAATTGATGTATATTTCTTATTTCTCCACTAAGAGAGTTTTGTATGTTTTTCTTGTCAAAATAAAAAGTTCCCGCTTTCTGTCTGTTCTCGTCCAACAACAGCCAATCACGAGAGATTCGAAGAGATGCAGCCAATCAATACAGTATTTGGTCAGCAGCCAATAGCATTTGTTAACAGAAAGGATTGGGCCCCGCCCCTGAGTGCCAAAACCGACTTTTTTTTTTTTGATGGAAACTTTTTTTTTTTTATTATTAAAGATTCATATCAAACATACAACAAGGCATTATTGCAATCATATTCAATCAATCTTACAACATGAATTGAATATGGAGTACAACATTGATACATTTTCCAAAAAACCAAACCAAACAAACAAAAATAAATGAAGGGAAAAGAGACCAAGGGACTCAGCAGTAGACACTAAGGATTCATAAGGATACATAAGTATTCATGAACAATTAGGGCTTTTTTTGTTTTGCAACATTTCAGGGATTGTTTATTCAGAATTATATCATTTAGAAAGGCATTAAAGACAGGGGATGTTTTAAGAAATCGACATTTGTGTATGAAATATTTGGCCATTAAAATCAGATTATTCACTCCAAACTCAGTTGTTCTGTTCTCCATTTGAAGTCCAAATTTAACGTATTCATATGTTAAGATTGGGATATTTTGTGTATCGTACATGATCCAGTACTGGAAAGCATCCCAGAAGGTCTGGGTTACACTACAAGAGAAGAAGAGATGTTCTGCGGTTTCAATGTCAGAATCACAGAAAGTACAAACATTCACATCCATATTAAATCTTTGATGCGAGAAGTTGTTACATGGATAAATCTCATTCATCACTTTGAAGTGAACTTCTTTTACCTGTGGTGAAATAGGAAAAGAAAGGTAACTGGTTCTTATCTTCACTAAACAATTGCTGGTACATTTCTTGAAGATATGTTTTCTCTTCAATGGTGAAGGGAAGCAGATCGAAGTGAGGACATTTCTAAAAAATGTGTTATTACATTTATTTTTATCTAAGAAATTATATGCATCTATGATTAACGTGGGCTCTCGAGGAATAACCACAGAGTATGTTAACATGCCTTTTACTAAAATGAAGATCAGAGCTTGTGGGATTGCCTGAATTACAGTTTTAAATTGCCTCTCAGTGCACATCAAACTGTATTTCCGGATAAAGACGTCATATGTTAAGAAGTTACCACAATTATCTAATAAATGAACAATCGACCAGACACCCTTTCCCATCCATTCACTGTAGAAAAAAGATTTTCTCTTAATTAATATACTTCTGTTATTCCATATTGGGACCTTGTGAGGAGTAAAGTTATGTTTGTGTATGAGTTTCCAGTATTGGAGAACCTGTTGATGGAAAGTTGAAAGCTTATTCGGTAGTTTGGAAATGTTGAAGTCACATCTTAAGAAATGTATGCCACCAAACATTTTGAAGATTTTGAAGGGGAAATCAAACCAGAAATTATCACCTTTTATAATACAATTTTGTAACCATTTTAATTTGATGGTACCATTCATTGGGTCAAAGTCAATGGCATTTAACCCCCCTTCTTTGGCAGGTTTCACTGTATCGCTTTTATTTACATAATGATATTTTTCCATATAAAATTGAAATTATCTTGATTGATCTTCTTAATTCATTTGTCGGGTATATCCAGTGAGTAGGCTGGGAAGGTAAGTCTGGACAAGCTTTGCATTTTAGTAAGTAAAATGCGTCCAAAAACAGATAAGTCTCTTTGAAGCCAACTGTTAAGAATAGTTCTATTTATCTGAATGATATTTTCTATGTTGGATGTTTCTCTAACCTTTTTATCTTTAGAAATTATAATACCCAAGTATCTGACTTCATTTTTAACTGGGATATTATACATATTAATCATGTCATGGTCTTGAATAGTTAAAATTTGAGGGAGGAGCAAGATGGCGGAGTGAGCAGTCGTAAAAGTTGCAGGGTCCGACAGAAAAAGTGATTTTGACATCCAAAACAGTTAATTTTGAACAACAGGCCCCCTTAAGTCATTGTGAGTAGACATCACTCTTAAAAGACTATTGTGAGACACTTTTGGACAAAATGGACAGTGAATCAGACACGAGCATTGACGGCTTTTCTTTTGTCTGTTCTTAAACATATAATAAAGTGTGTTTCTTCAAACACGTCAGCATTTCTTGTCATGTGTCACTCCGAGACATATTTTGTAGGTAGATGAGCAAAATGACTCGTGCATGAAATGCATTTGGAGAGGAGCTCGCGAACTGGATTGAGTCTCGTCGCATTTTGCGGGTGTAATATCACACACAGAGGTTAAATTGGGCCGGAGCGCACCGGAGCGCAGCTCCGCCTCCTCAGGTCCACAACACCACCCTGCCGGAGCTCAGCTCCGTCTCCTTCAGCACCAAATATTCTTATTCCACTTAAATTATTTTTCATCTCCTGACTCCTGGCAAATACATGGCATATAAGACTGAGTAATTAGCAAGACTACACAGAGACACCCAGGCTACATGGAATTATCAGACGCAGGGGCGCAACTACCCAGTGTTAGAGGGGTATGCAGCAACAATTTTGGCGCCCCCCCACACCCCACTTATGAATAAATAAGTTTGCCGGACATCATCATGTATGGGCTTCAAATAATAAAGGTTTATTTGAAAGTATATCAGACAGCCACTGTAGGCCTACAGTATATATGTACATATATATATATATATATATATATATATATATTATTAACAATGTTAACAAATAATAAAAAGTTACAAACAGAATAAACAGTAACAAACAGAATAAACAGTTAGAACTAGTCAGTCACCGATTCTCGATGCCCAATCCAAGTAACAATGTTGCTACCAAACATTCAAAAAGCTCTTTAGTTTCTACTAAATTGTAACATGGCGTGCCTTTTCACTTGCCCATTTATCTAGTTTTGCATCGAATGAAATGGTTAGTGCCACACTGTTTTCAATTGAAATGACTGCTAATTGGGTTAGCGATCATTACTCATGTTGGAGCGAAGGTATGTCTTTATCAGCTTTAGCTTGCTGAATGATCTCTCCACAGAGGCAACTGTCATAGGCATTGTCAGGAAAACTCTCAGGGCTACTGTTACATTTGGAAAATAGGTTGGTCAACATAACTTCAAACCATACTGGACATTTAGTTTTGTGTAGTCTAACTAATATAACTCCTACCTGATGTCATCACTGGTCTCCTCTATACTTGATGCCATCGCCGACATCATGTCTGTCTCTTTTACCCCTTGCCTGTGTTCTTCTCCACTAAGACATTGTCAAACAAACATTATGTAATAAGATTTTCCATATTACTTTTTCCCATTTCCAATAATATTAATAAGTTAATCTGTTGGTATCAAGTGGCTCCCTCTACACTTCCACCTAATGTTAGCCCTACCTGTTGCCTTCCCCTGTTTTTCCTGATCCACCATCCTCACACCTGAAAGAAATGAACTCACTGTTAAATAAAGCAGCCTAAATTCAATTCTTAAATCAGCCTAGTGATGGCATCATATAAGACAACTATTATGCAGTAAGGTTATGCTGCTGTTGAAATTACATTAACATTTTGGATTTTAAAAAGTACAAATATGGCACACACACACATATATATAGATATGTAATTACAGGGTCACATCTCTCTCTCCCTTTAAAGGTCTGTGCTATATATATATATATATATTTTTATTTACACACACACACACACACACACACACACACACTTTTAAAGAGCGAGAGATGTGACCCTACCATAGGGTTTAACCAAAATCTAAATGTAAATATCAGCAACATTATTTTGCATTAAGTTAGCAAACACTTGCCAGTCTGTTTACATTAATATTTGCAAGCCTCCAAGTTTGCTAGCAAATCTATGCATGATTCCATGGTAAACCAGAGATATTGCATTAGTTGTTTTCCAGATTCTTGTCATTTATCGTACATGCTTCCTTATATTTTTCAGTTTTCAGCTCAGCAACCTCGGTTTTGCATATTCTAAGCTAGCTAGTTACATATTCTGGCTGCTACATTCCCAGTCTTAGCAAACGCTAGATAGTCTGTTAACATGAATATTTGCGAGCTTCCAAGCACAGACGTCACACTTTAAATCCTACCTGTTGCCTTTAACCATCCACTTATTAAGCTGCTGTCGCATCCCTTGACATGCAATCTCCTTTTCACTCTTCCTTTTTCTGTTTTTAGCCCCCGACAGCTTTTTTGCTTTATCCATCTTTGAGTTTTAACGACAATATAAATGTTAATTAAAATGTATTTGTTGGTCACAGTGGCCAAATTCATGAATTAAATGTTTATTTTGACTTATTTTAATCACATATATCACTGTGGGCCTCTTGGAACATTTCTTTTTCACAAACCTTAACCTAATAAAAAAGCTTTCAGATATTCAGTGTCCATCCTCCCATACCATACTTTTATAGGTCATAATTAAGTGTTTTTATGCTGTGGTCATATGGCTAAGTGGCTGTTTAGACAATCGTCATCTAATTTACCTTACATAAATATGTCATTATATTACACTTGCTAAATCTCCAAGAGCAATACAGCAATTAGATTTATTAATTACTTTTGTGTTACTTTTTAAAACTCACACCACCGACCACCCTATACCACAAGCAGGGCAAGACACCAAATCATGAGGTCTGATTCAGGGTCAGTTTTACAAAAAAACATATTAAAACCAGGTCCTAGACCAAAAGAAAGGAGGCAGACTGGTTGGGACAAAAGTTCAGCAGACTAGGTTGAAACCTCAGCTCACATGATATCTTTCAAAAGTCCTGTGGTGAAGTAACTGAAATAAAGATAATTTTATTACTATAGTAGCTGTAATGTGATTGCTAAGAATAAATGTAGTTCTGTACATTACCTTGTTAATGAAAGACATTTACAGTAATCTTAGTAAAAGTAATCTATACACTGTTGGTAACCAGTGAAGAGGGCGAGGGATCCAGGGACAGCTCCATCCAGAACAAAGTAAAGTCACAAACTGTATGTCATAATGACACAACACATACACTCACCTAAAGGATTAATAGGAACACCATACTAATACTGTGTTTGACCCCTTTCGGTTGCTGAAAGCATTCTTTAGAAATGTTGGCCCATATTGATAGGATAGCATCTTGCAGTTGATGGAGATTTGTGGGATGCACATCCAGGGCACGAAGCTCCCGTTCCACCACATCCCAAAGATGCTCTATTGGGTTGAGATCTGGTGACTGTGGGGGCCATTTTAGACCACACCCCGAAATGCATTGAAGCAACTGCCATGTGATTGGTTGATTAGATAATTGCATTAATGAGAAATTGAACAGGTGTTCCTAATAATCCTTTAGGTGAGTGTATGTGCAATGCTTTATGAGGGCACTGACACACTTTTAAACCCATTTTATTGAACAAAACTTATTATTTTAAATTATGGTATGATTACACAACACATTATGTAATGTAGTTTTACATATATTTAAGACCAATGCAAAAATTGCAATATAGTAAATCTTTATGTAAAAAAGCTTTGTATAAAGTTGTTTAACAGGTTGCCATTTAAAATCATGGTGCTGTATGCAAAGGCATTCCCATTGTTTGATACAGAAGAAATGTGTAGGCAAAATATGTGATCAATTAATTACTGTGGATGATTGATATGTTTCAATAGCCCAACACTGACAGGACATCATGTATTATTCATAGGAGAGGCAGTATGTTTTCTATATAGAGAAAGGTTAAAGATCAAAAGCTACAAATGTTTTTTTTTTATATAAAACTATTCTCTGAATAAATTCCCAGATACATTTTATGTTGTCTTGGATGCTCATAAAAAAGTGCTCCAAAATGGCAATGAAAGGGTCCAGTCACTAAGAAGCGTTTATTTTCACAACAGTAAGAAGAAAGAAAGGCAAACTACACACAAAAAAAGTGCTCCACAACCTGACGGGAGCACTAACAAGTGTCCATATCCGCCACCCACTCCAATGGCCACTTCTTTCCACTGTAACACAAAAAGGAAATATGCAATTAGATGTTTTGGTTCTGCAGAGGAACTGTAGACACAAAGACACACATTAAGACTCCTGTAGCTGTTTTCCAATGGCTGTGTTTTAGTGGGGTTTTTCATTACATCACAGTTGTCTAATGTTAGTCAACTACAATGCAAGGAAAGCCTTAATTGTTATTTTAAGTCAAGAAAATTCTATAATCTGTTATGTTTCTGACATGAATCACTGTTTGGTGTGCACAAGACTCCAAAGTGTTTTACATTTTTGGGTTGGGTTTACATTTATCGGAAAGTTAGGCCAACTGCTCAGTTTTTGAGACGATTCTATTTTAAAGCATAAATTGATTTTGTCTTAGTAACTCAAAAATGAGGAATGTGAAGTCCACATTTTACTGTGAGACAATGTGACAAATGAAGATCTCAAGCTGACATTAAATATATTGATCCAGTTTTTAAGTAAGGCAGTAATGCTGTAACTGACAATTTCTGTATCTCTGGCCGTGTAGTTTGGGCATAACATCTTTATCATTATTGGCTATAACTGTATTTTCGGTGTGCATGTAAAGTGTTAATGGCAAACAAGATTAAGGGAATAAAGAGAAAAAAACTAAATGAAGTGTCTTAGTAAGGTGTTGGGCCACCAAGAGCCACCATAACAACTTTTTGGACTGAAGCTGTTATAAACACCAAATAAAAGCATATATTTTGGACCATTGGAGCTCCCCAGATTTCAGAGACTTAGAGAAACTATGCCAAAGAGCATGAAACTCTTCTGGGGGCACGTAGTAGCCCAACACCTTATTAAGACACTTTGTGTGGGTTATAAAAATATATTTATGAACTATATAGACAAATCTTACCTAAATCTTACCTAACATATGTCAATAGTTTGTACATGTTAAAACTAATTGGCTATGTGTTACCCATGAGAAGTTGTACATACCAGAGTTTGCATGGCTCCCACTCCACTTGCTTCCATTTTTGACCCTAAAAATAGTGAGACTTTTTCAGTTTCAAATATTTGCTTTGTTTAGCAGTTATACTAATCACCAATACTTTTTCAAGACCATTACACCAATAAAATAACATTTTGTAACCTTTGTAGTGTTTTAGTGGTATTTAACCTTAATGACTTTGTATTTGGTAGCGCTCTTCACAGGGTAATAACCCTGGCTCCTGTCACTGTATGTGGGCATTCTGAAAGGAAACAAATATTACATTCACAAAGCTTAACACTACTATAAACAAGCCATTATAGAATGATAAGTGGTTATTAAGCTAGAATGGGTTGTACTTAGTTACAGTTTTGATATTGTAGTTATTATGGTACAGAAGTTGTATTGACCACTGGTAATTTACTGTAAATGTAATCAACACAAACTTTAGGGTTGGGCAGTTGTAATAAATATATTGGCAAACAAAGACAAGTTAAATCTATGAAGTCAAATAAATCTCTATTGTGCTGCCTGGCAGTTGTTCATTGCTTTCTCATAGCAAAGACTAACATGCTTTTGACTGTGAAAACCAAAACCAAAAGCAAAAAACATGTATGTTACTTTCTGACTATGCTATTATGTTGCCAAATAATTGCCAGAAGACTGTAGCTAGGTACTACAGCGCATACTAATCAGTTTTGTGGCATTCAGTCCACACTCCTATACAGAAAGCTGGACAAGCAGTACATCAACATACCTTTCCTTTTTTTCGGCCGCACTGTAGTGGGAGCAGGACAGCCTCCTTCCACAACTTCCACTGTCAAACAAGGTAATAACAACATATTTAAATGTTTATGGTGTGATTTCTGCAAGGATTTGTATCTAACAAAGAGCTGTAGAATATGATGTGTAGGCCCAGGACATCTCTGCAGCGCCACAATATTTAATTTAAAATGGTATTTTAACACACATTTTGCCTTTAACAAATATTGCACCTCCTGTGATTTGAAAATTGCAGTAGGTCATATTGCGAGTTCGATAAGATTTTGATTAGTTGTTCAGCCCTACTGTTAAATAAACAATTGAACATATTAATTTGGACATCGCCCAAACCTAATAGACCACAGCCACTTACAAATGCAAATACAGCCTTCATGAAGACTCACAACAATTAATATAAATCCCAATGTATGGATTACACACATTACATCAACACACCTTTCCTTTTATTCGGCCGCACAATAGTGGGAGCAGGACAGCCTCCTTCCACAACTTCATCTGTTAAATATAGAGAAACATTTAAAATATGTAAAAAAAAATATTTTAAAACATTTGTCAAAATGTTTTTCCAAGGTGAGACAGAGACCTTTAAAGAATGCTCTTTAGACACAGGCCAATTTCGAATAATACAAGCAGGTGTCCTACACATTTCAAAATTGACGGATGCAACTCTCCACAAAATAAAAGGAATATTGCATACATTCTGCAACATTTTCATATGATATTGCACAACGTGATATTGCAATAACGATAGTGAGTCAATATATTGTGCACTACGAATGGGAAGACACCAAAACACCCAGAAACAATGTCCTAAATATGGGCAAACACAGGCATGATTGAAGTAATGAAGTAATGACAACAGCAGCAGTTCATGGAATTTGATGAGAGGTTCTAATCCAATAATCATTTTAAAATATATATACAGTGGTGGCCAACATTATTAGAACGGTAAAATTTTTTTGATGTTTTAAAAGAAGACTTCCTATCTCCAAGGCTTCATTTATTTGATCCAAAATACAGCAAAAACAGTAATATTGTGAAATATTTTTACAATTTAAAATATCTGTTTTCTATTTGGTTATATTTTAAAATGTAATTTATTTCAGTTATCACAAAGCTGAATTTTCAGCATCATTACTCCAGTCTTCAGTGTCACATGATCCTTCAGAAATCATTCTAATAAGCTTTGATTTGATGCTCAAGAAACATATATATATATATATGCATTTGGCAGACGCTTTTATCCAAAGCGACTTACAGTGCACTTACAGGGACAATCCCCCCGGAGTAAAGTGCCTTAGTCACAGACACACTGTGTAATTTATTATTATTATTATCAATGTTGAAAACTGTTTATTTTTTTTAAATAATAATAAATGTTTCGGGACTCTGAATTCGTTTACAGTTTCACATTACACAAAGTAAGAGTATGGTTTTGTGGGGCTTATAACTTATTTTCAATACTCTTCATATACTGTAGCTCCTTTTATGCTTACCTTTTTCAAAAGAAACTGGGAGGCTGCTGAAGGTCCTTCTGGGGAGTGGGGTGTTTTCCCCAGGTTCTGGGATTGCTTTACCGAGGGTGCTAAAGAGGACACTGACTGTCCAATTGGGGACTTCGGTGGTCCAATAAGGGCTGCTGGAGGTCCCGTTGGAGCTGTTGGGGGATTAAGCAGGGCCACTGCTTCCTGCTGATTTGATATGACCATTGGTGGTCCTGTTGGGGGTTCAACTGGGGCTGATGAACTTTCAATTACATGTGGGGTCCAGCCTACATTGTAGAAGTACATAATTATTTAGAAAACATCGATCAACCTTTTTCACAATTTAAAGTCATTTTATAGAACAAACATCTAATCAATTAATCAAGAAAAAAAACGACAGTAAAAATAATCGTTAGTTGCAGCCGTAGTAGCAAAAAGAGATGTGTATAGACCTAACAAGTGCTGTTCTACCAAACTACTTCTTCCTAAGCTGTATTGATTTAATAGGTGAATGTTCTCAAGACATGTGATGGATGTTTTGAGATAGTCTGGTGGATGACCAATTGTGCCATTTTTTCTACTGGAATTTTATAATTAAAATTATAGCATGGCTAATTACATTGTCTTCCAATTCAATTCAATAGAATAGAATAGAATGACACATTTATTTAGAACTTTCATATGTACTACTGTACACCCAAAGCGCTTTACAATCATATCAGGAGGTCTCCTCAACCACCACCAGTGTGCAGCATCCACTTTGGTGATGTGACGGAAGCCACCGTAAAACGGCGCCAGTGCGCTCATCACACCAGCTACTCTGCTAGGACTAGTGTCACCACCTAAAAAGTGTAGAGCCCTGATCTGCAACATCTATAATGAGCATGGATCACTAAGTTTAGGGCCAGGCACTGTTTTAGTGAAAAAGGCAGCATATCTGCATGCGTTTATAAAAGAAATGTAATTTCTTTAATCCACCATCACAGTTCAAGCTTGGTTTAGTATAAAAGCCAAATATACTGGATCAGCCTGGTGTGTGCGTTCTATTTTATTTAAGATTAAAATGAAAACCAAGCAGATAAAATGAATGTTATTTTATTGGTACTTAAACGTGAGCAGCTAAATAGCTAGCTGCTTAGCTTTTAACCTCTCCCAATTAGTTTAGTTTTAGTTGTGCGAAAACCATCAATGATAATCTGAATGATCTATTAGTCAAGAGAAGGCAACCACAGGCTTACCTGTGAGGCTGTGACAGCATCAAATACAGGACATTTTTTTAAATAAATAACAGAATATTCTTACCTTGAATAACAATATCATACATGCCCTTAATTCGTTCAAGGCATGTATGTGATGTCTCACTCAGCTGGCAGCGGGTGCCAAAACCTCAGACACCCAATTGTTTGGCTTTTTTCCAGGCTTGGAGAGAAGTAAAACCCCCTTAACCCCAGGGCCTGCAATTTTTCGAGCTAAAAATACAAGGACACACATACAAAATAACATATATTATTTAAAAATATATCTAGCAACATTTGGAAAATAACCTGCATAAAAACAATACAAGAAATTGCATACCAACAACACAGCTTCATCCTGTATATGAGAGGTAGTCCGATTTTTTTTTTGCATTTGAACCCAGCTCTCCCTCTTCTGATCAAATTTTTTTAGTTTCTTTTCTAGCCTCAGCTTATGTGGCTGTTCTTTCTTGCATATGTTGCAAGTTTTGCAGAGCCACATTTAGATCGGTATGGCAGACCATACAGTTTCAGCCTGGTTGACCCCTGGCCTGGCATTTCTATTATAGATAAAGTAAGAGAGTGACAGATTTTGTGAAGAACTTCTTTCACACAACCAAAACAGAACAAGATTTAAATAAAAAAATGCAATACTTCGGCTACTTGAAAACACCAGGCTTCTGGAAGAGAGGAATAAAGAGAGATAGTGTGTGTGTGTGTGTGTGTGTGTGTGTGTGTGTGTGTGTGTGTGTGTGTGTGTGTGTGTGTGTGAGAGAGAGAGAGAGAGAGAGAGACTGAGAGACTGAGAGTGAGAGACTGAGAGAGAGTGCGACTGAGAGTGAGACAGAGTGAGAGACTGAGAGTGAGAGACTGAGAGTGAGAGACTGAGAGTGAGAGAGAGACTGAGAGCGAGAGAGTGAGAGAGAGACTGAGAGCGAGAGACTGAGAGTGAGAGAGAGACTGAGAGCGAGAGAGTGAGAGACTGAGAGTGAGAGAGAGACTGAGAGCGAGAGAGTGAGAGAGAGACTGAGAGCGAGAGACTGAGAGTGAGAGACTGAGAGTGAGAGAAAGAGAGACTGAGAGTGAGAGAGAGACTGAGAGCGAGAGACTGAGAGTGAGAGACTGAGAGTGAGAGAGAGACTGAGAGCGAGAGAGTGAGAGACTGAGAGTGAGAGAGAGACTGAGAGCGAGAGACTGAGAGTGAGAGACTGAGAGTGAGAGAAAGAGAGACTGAGAGTGAGAGACTGAGAGTGAGACTAAGAGTGAGAGAGAGTGAGAGAGCGACTGAGAGTGAGACAGAGTGAGAGACTGAGAGTGAGAGACTGAGAGTGAGAGAGAGAGAGAGACTGAGAGCGAGAGACTGAGAGAGACTGAGAGTGAGAGACTGAGAGTGAGAGACTGAGAGCGAGAGACTGAGAGTGAGAGACTGAGAGCGAGAGACTGAGAGCGAGAGACTGAGAGATTGAGAGTGAGAGAGAGACTGAGAGTGAGAGAGAGACTGAGAGTGAGAGACTGAGAGCGAGAGACTGAGAGTGAGCGACTGAGAGCGAGAGACTGAGAGTGAGAGAGTGAGAGAGAGACTGAGAGCGAGAGACTGAGAGTGAGAGACTGAGAGTGAGAGAAAGAGAGTGAGAGACTGAGAGTGAGAGAAAGAGAGAGAGAGACTGAGAGTGAGACTGAGAGTGAGACTGAGAGTGAGACTGAGAGAGAGAGACTGAGAGCGAGAGACTGAGCGTGAGAGAGAGACTGAGAGCGAGAGACTGAGAGTGAGAGACTGAGAGTGAGAGAGAAACTGAGAGCGAGATACTGAGAGTGAGACTGAGAGTGAGAGACTGAGACTGAGAGAGAGTGAGAGAGAGACTGAGAGTGAGACTGAGAGACTGAGGGTGAGACTGAGAGAGAGACTGAGAGTGAGACTGAGAGACTGAGACTGAGAGTGAGACTGAGAGTGAGACTGAGAGTGAGACTGAGAGAGAGACTGAGAGTGAGACTGAGAGTGAGAGAGAGACTGAGAGTGAGACTGAGAGTGAGAGAGAGACTGAGACTGAAAGTGAGAGAGTGAGAGTGAGAAAGATAGAGGAGTGGCTCTTAAAAGAGCCGTTGGTTTCTTATAAAGATAGACAGGTGGAGGTAACAGGGAAGGATGGTGGGTAAAAACAGGAGCTGTTGGACAAAGGAAAACAAAAACATAGTTAATTATTTTGCAGCAAAGATTCCTGGATTTGTCATATTATACATATATCTGTAACAAAATAAAGAAGATAACTGTGATGCTGCTGTTATTGCATATTCAGCATGTAAACTGCATTCATGAACAGAAGCAGTGTGTCGTGATAAATGAGGTGAATGCATCATTAATATGCTTAATCTGAATACATTTTCATGACCACTAAAAGATTTTGTGATTTGTCCTCTCGATGCTCTGTAATTAGTTGTGTGTATGGTTATTGTTTTTAAAGGGTTACAGTGTTGTACCCCCAATTTTGCACATTTTCTTCTGACAGATTTATTAACATCAATTACAGAACATAACACTATGTATATGAACTTTAACGATCAATAAAAACTAAATGTAATTGCACAAACTAGAATAATTATAGTAAATTTGACATGTGGGGTCGGTAAGATGTTTAATGTTAAAAGAAGTCTAATATGCTTACAAATGCTTAATTTATTTGATCAAAAATACAGTAAATCTTTGTAAAAACTAAAATTGTGAAATATTATTTAAAATAGGCTGATCTGTTTTCTATTTGAATATGTTAAAATGTAATTTATTCCTGAGATCAAAGCTGAATTTTCAGCATTATAATTATTAGAACAGCTTATATGATTGATATATATATATATATATATATATATAAATATATATATATATGTGTGTGTGTGTGTGTGTGTGTGTAACAATGTAAAGGCCTTTACGGTCACGTATAATCGATTTATTGCATCATTTCTGAATAAAATAAATTCGTTCTAAATGAATAAAATTACTGGTTTTATGTGAGGATCTATCCTTTAGAATAGATACAACATCAGTATCGATATTTCAGGATCGACAGCAGCTTTCTGTGGTTAATTAATTAGCCAATTAATATCAATTTCCATTGACGTTATTGACCACAGTAACGTTAACAGCACCATAGATTAAAAAGCTCCACAGTCTTCATACACACAAATATAACGTTAGGCTATAGCAACGTAGATTTCTTAAATGACTGCACCGTAATAAAAATATGGCTTTGACCGACCTGAACGACGCGGGAATTTTGGAGAATGCACTATATCGCTTCTATTTGGTCCGTGGAGAGTTGTTGGCATTGAGGAAATTATTGCCCCCTGCTGGTACTCAACCTTCATTCATGCGTGTCATGTTCACGCCTTGAGGAGGCAAAGCGTGACCCTGACACGCGTCCGCTATTGGACCAGCGTGTGTATTACACGCTTTAGCGTGATACCGGGTTGAGAGTTTGGCCGAGAAGTATTGCTTTTGGGTGGATGTCTATCCTGCATCTCATCTGGTACCACATTAAAGTCACCACCTACGACAATATTATCTGTTGGGTATAAACGCTTTAAATCAGAGATTACAGAAGATACCTCATGGAGTAGATTTTGATTCAGTTTAGTATTATTGTGGCCATATACATTAATTAAAATGAAAAAATATTTTCAATGTCTAAAACTACCCCTAGCCAATGTCCATTGAGATCAGATCTAGAAGAAATTATTTTCCCTGGACAATTAGTAAATAAAATTGCATCTCCTGCCGAGTGCGAGGATCCATGGCTAAATAAAATTTTATCTCCCCATTGACTGGACCAAAAAGCAGCATCAGTTACAACAGAGTAAGTTTCTTGTAGAAAAATACAGTGAGAGCCACTACCTTTACAATATAAGAACATTGCCTTTCTTTTGACCTTGTTTTGGATGCCCCTAACATTTAATGACATGAACGACAAAGGTACCTTAACTGGAAACATTTAAAACAAAAAACAAAACAGAGGCAAAAAGAAAAAGAAAAAAAGAAAAACGTGCAAGCACTTGTATTAGAAAGAACAAAAGTATCACCAGGTTGTGTAGCCACGAACCTCGAACATACCGCACAACCTAGAGTCTCTCCAAACAGTCTATCTCACACCATCCTACCCATAATCAGTTCGATTATGTTGAGTCAATGCGTCTTCCTTCAATGTAACCGAACGGTCCCCGATAATACGCTTTCTTTCCAGCTTTACGTGCCTGGTCAATCAAAGGCCACAGCGCCGCGACGGGCCAGCCGGTCCTTCGTAAAATCCTCCGTGAATCTGACTCCGCGGTCCCGACAGACTGACGAGTTCTTCGTTGATTTCCACATTTCATCCCTATACTTCCTCATGGTAAACTGCACAATCATCTGCCTTGGTTTCCCGGTTCTTTCTTCCCGATTCGGTGCACTGTGTCAACAACGTCTTCTAATTTCTGAACCAGATGCGGTGCAATTTCCGTAATGAGACCGATCACTTCCCTGCGGGGATCCTCTTCAGGCCTCTCCTTCATGCCATTGATCCGGAGGTTCCACCTTCTTTTATACCGCTCGAGTTCAGATGTTCTGCTCGCCAGGTCTTTGTGCGATGTTGTTAAATTCAGGAGCGATTTGCTCGTCTCCAGGCACTTTTCTTTGCATTCTTTAATTTCAGCGGCATTGAACTCTACAGCCTTGGAAATCTCTGCGATCATGACACTGTTCCTCCGCATTTGAGTCGCCATTTCTTCTAATTTTTCGTCTTGTGAGTCAAATCGAGCGGTCAATGAAGTGATGGCTTGTAGCAGAGTTGCATTATGTCATCGTCGTAGGACCTTAATTTTTTTTCAAGGTGTTTGCTTTAGTAGGGGTTAAATGAGACGAGTCACGACGTTTAATTGTAGGGATCGGTCTGCACCTCCATCATTGAATCAGCTGAGACCGGAGCTGGAGTCGAGCAATGAGCCGGTGGAATGATAATCTTCGGATGAGTAGCTTGCTGAGAAGATTTACGCATTTTGAGGTCACAAAACACACGCTGGGTGTTTACATTTTTTTAAGGTAGGTGTAAATGAGACTTGTGTAACTTTCACAACAAAATTGGGAGATTAACTAGGCAGCTCGGTACAAACACATGTGTTCAGCCCGCCATCTTAGCCGAACCCAGATTATCAAATTCATGAAGCCACACAGGTGAAATGTTCACGGCAAATGTCTGCAACAGCTCTGTGTTCTCTGTCGCATGGAATTTACGTCAGTGTCTGAAATCGGTCACTCACTGCTGAAATATAGTGCACTCACAGCCATTCACTATATAGGAAAGAGTGAACGAGTGGGTGATTTCAGACACAGCATTGGACTCACCTTTCCCTCTACTGCAGTAGAAAACTACTTTTCAGTGTGTTACTTACCTGTTATCAACACACACACACATAAACACACACTCGCGCGCACACATATTATGTGTTTGTAACACTGTGAAATTATTCACCTTAATGTCGCGATCAACACTGAACAATGGAAATACTCTTAATAAACGTGTGTGTTAGTTATCTGTCACAGTCCAGCTCAACTCTATATTTTACTTTAGTGTATCAGATTAAGTTATAAATGTGAGTGTTTGGAGTTAAAACAATAAAACACATTTTTATGGTACTTTTTATTTTACAAACACAAATTAAACTTCTTAAAAACTCTTGAAAAGTTTCCATGACTTGATGATAATGTTTTATAAAATGGTCTTTAAAACACCAGTTGGTAAGTGAATTTATAACTGATAATACAGATAAAACATCTAAATATACATCTTTACAGTAAGTTGAGGAGTTGTATTATAATGATTATTTTGAGAATTGAATTGTTCATAATATCTGTCATATAATGATCAATAACAACCCGAGATCACATTATTAAGATGTACAGTAAATCACTGATCTCACATATGAATTCACATCTTAGCCAGCATCATTAAAAAGCATTAAAACATGTCAGAATAAATGAATTAACAGCTGATGCTACAAAGACACATTTGATTAGTCTGTCTTCTACAGAAACTCAACTTTTGTAGATACAAGTTTAATCTGTCATTTCATTCTTAAGTCTTTTTTTCAGAGGAGTTCACTGGTAAGATCATCAGAGGAGAAATTTTACATTTAACACTGAACAATGGAAATATTCTCTCAGTAAACGTGTGTGTGAAAGTGTGTATGTGTGTGTTAGTGAGAGGATCAGAGAATGACAGTTTTCCTCTGTCACAGTCCAGCTGAACTCTGATTCTCTGGAGTTTCTCTTTCACTGAGACACGAGATCCTTGATCAGGTGAAATGAATGCAAAATATTTACCATCAATAAACCTCACGCACCAGAATCCACTCCTGGAGAATATGTTCTTCTTCCTCTGAGCAGATTCTGTCATCACACCCAAAAACCAGCTTGTACAGTCTCCAACCTGAACATCCCAACAGTGAATCCCTGAATTAAAACCCTCTGAACCCAAAACACACTTATACATATCAAATCTCTCAGTATTATCAGGAAGCAGCTGTTTCTCTTCTCTGAGTCTCACACTGATCAGATCATCAGACACGATGAGATTACTGTGAGCAGTGTTGGGGTCCAAAGTCACTGGAGCTGAAGAGAGAGGACAGATACACACTCAAACACACATCAAATAACACAAATGATCATTATGAATTCATTGTTGTATTCTCAACTCACTGTATTGAACATTTTCCTGCATCTTCTGTATCACAGTGAACTTCAGGTTGCTCAGATGTTTTTGGGACATTGATCAGAACTCCTGAAATGTTCTCTGGATCTGCTGGTGTACACTGGGTTCTGAAAAACATTCAGGAGTCAGTCATGTTGATTTGGGTTCAGAACCGAGAGAGAAACAGGAAACACAATACAAACCTTTCCATTGTGCTCTTCAAGTTCTGTACAAAGAAAGAAACACAGATTATTCATCCAAACTGAATTTGCTTTTAATGTTTGAAACTGACATTTGTCTCCAGTATAATGAATATTGAAGTTGTATAAATGTTCATTGTTTCCACCTGTAGGAATGAAAGATCTTCAGCTGTCATCTGCTCCTCTATGACTCTGATTGTGTGTGAAAGAGATGAAATCTGTCTGCTCATCTTCTCAATCTTCTCCTTCATCATCTGACTCTTCTGCTCCTCTTCCTCTCTCAGTGCTGTTATTCTGGCGGCCTCTTCATCATGTAGAAACTGGTGAAGTTTCTCAAACTCCTCATTAATCTTCCTCTCTGTGTGTCGAGCCTGAAACTGAAACAAAAGACATTTCAGAGAAAGATCTGATGGTCAAACTGTATATCAATATACACTTCCAAAAATGTGGTTTCACACTCTTTAATTACACAGTTTAATTCAAACCTTAATATGTTCTGCAGTTTGATCCAAATTCTGTTTAAACTCCTCAAATATTCTCAGTTTCTCCTGTAAGGGTTTTAGTGCAGTTTTGAGTTTCTCCTGAAAGAAATGGACATGTTAATATAAAGAGTTCTTACTTTCCAGCCCTGTTCTGCTTTTAGATCATTATGAGTTTGACCAGAATAATCTTCATTTACTGGCTGTAATTATTTGTTCATATATGCAATCATAAAGTATGCTGCAAGTTATGATGTTTCAATAAATGTTTTGAATATAATTGATCTGACCTTATTATTGATGACAGCTTCATCTACAGGACAGAAATTGTGTTTTTTGTGTGTTCTGGAATCTCGACACACAAAACACACCGGCTGTTGATCATCGAGACAGAAGAGTTTGAGTTTCTCTTCATGAAGACTGCAGACTGCTTCACATCCTGATAAAGATCTTTGACTTCTCTCCTGTAAGAAAGTCTCACACAGATTCTTCAAATCCCGATTTAATGGAGGATGATCTAATGTTGATCTACTTCTGCAAACTGGACATTCTTTCGATCTTTTACTTTTCCAAAACTTCTGAATACACTCTTCACACACACTGTGACTACAGGACAGAAGAACAGGATTTTTAAAAACATCACAGCACACAGGACAAGAGAAATCCTCCTCAGAAAAAGATTTAGACGCCATTTTCAAAATTACAAATAAAAATCTTCAAAGTTTCACTTTCTCCAGTTGTTGGTCTGAACTCTTATTATTCTGATTCAAATCAAAAAGCTTCACATCCAAAAACATGCATCAGAATGATCAATAATCTCCAGAATATTCTGTGTTTTCACTCGACTGAGAGACAGGTGAACTAGAAATGCTGATAAACAGGTGTGTCAGTCTCAGTTTTAACCTGTGAAAGTGGGCGGAGTTTGCTTATACACAAGAACACCCAAATACTGTATGAATTGTTTTGTTGACCTGGAGAGAGGATTTACTTCACTGCTTCAATGAAATAAAAATAAGATATATAATCTGTGGTGTGAATTGCAAACATTATGTACATTCTATACACACAGATGGACAGTTTCAATACTGAGCTTGAGATCAATTACAGTATAATGAATCAAATCAAACACTGGCACATTAAGTCAGTGTTTGTAACAGGCAAATGAAGACAGACTAATAGAAAGTTTAATGACATCAGTTGACCTGGATGAACCACGTGAACGAGTTATATTCCTCTCATACCTAAACTAAAGTCTAAAGTCTTTCCATTACAAGAATGAGTAACAAGACTGGGCAAAATCACCTCTGAATGTCTGTATAGTTCATCATGTGTCTCTCTTATCTGCTCACACATTGATTGAAACAAACATGAATTATTTCTTTGAATGATGAGCACTAACAGTAATAGTAATGTAAATGTATTGTTTGCTGTTGTTTTAAATAAAGATCCAGCTTATTAAAAGCTCCAGTTCTCACAGTATTCATAATAAAATCACTAATGATGTGTATTTACTCAAAGTCCTCCCATTAAAGGGATAGTTCCTCCAAAATGAAAATACTGTAATAATGTACTGACCCTCATAATATTCCAAACCCATATGACTTTCTTTGTACCATGAAAAAAAAAAAGGAGATATCAAGCAAAATGTGACAAAATTGATTATACAGTTGGGGTTTATGGTTAATCTGCTGATTGGTCAGTTTAAATGTATTTATATAGTGAATATGTAAACTATGTACAGTGCCCTCCACTTTTGGTAAATACTGTATGAGCAAAGAAGGCTGTAAAAAATGTTTTTTTTTATTGATAATCCTTTGTTGATCTTTCATTCAAAATGTTCACTAAAATCAAACCTTTAATTAAAGTAAAATAATTGAAAGGGGTGGTGTCTCATAATTAAATAAATATTTTTCTCCCAGACACGTTTGACACAATTAATGACACCCCTAGAAATTATTCATGATTAAAATACATCTGAAGTATATATCCACTCATATTTTACATTTTTCGAACACCTGATAGTTTGAGTGGCCAAAGAATCTCCAAGGATCACAGCTGGAGAATTGCAGAAATGAGTTGAGTCTTAGGGTCAGAAAGTCTCCAAAACTACAATCAGACGTCACCTACATCACAACAGGTTGTTTGGGAGGGTTTCAAGAAAAAAGCCACTGCTCTCATCCAACAACAAAATCAAACGTCTTCAGTTTGCAAGACACTACTGGAACTTCAAATGGGACTGGGTTTGTAGTCAGATTAAACAAAAATAGAGCTTTTTGGCAACAAGCACCAGAGATGGGTTTGACACACACAGAGAAGTTACCATATGGAAAGTACCTCATGCCCACTGTCAAATATGGTGGTGCACCTTTACATTGTGGGACTGTTTATATCAGAGGTCTTGGACATCTTGTTTGGATACATGGCATCATGGACTCTATCATATACCAACAGATACTAAATCAAAACTCGGCTCTACCATAAAGTTTAAAATGGGCCGTGGTTGGATCTTCCAGCAGGACAATGATCCAAAACACACATCATAATCCACACTAAAATGGTTCACTGACCAAAAAATCAATGTTCTGCTATGGCCATCCCAGTCCTCTGACCTGAACACCATAGAAAACCTGTGGGGTGAACTGAAGAGGTGAGTACACCAGCATGCACCGCTGACTCAGGCTGGGGCAACATCCGGCCTGTCGTTTGGTGTAAATAATATAGAATAGATTAGAATAGAATACATTTACATTTTGAATAGAGTTGTTTAATGAGTGTTACTATGTTTATTATTATGGGGTTTATTATTATATTGGTAACACTTTAAAATATGGTCACATTTGTTAACATTACGTAACATGAACTAACAGTCAACAATATGTTTAAAGCATTTATTAATCTTTAAAATACTTTCATATCTTTCTTGACTTGTCTGCTGCATTCAACACAGTGAACCACCAGATTCTCCTGCTCACACTTTCTGATCTGGGCATCATATGGGCATCACGGGAATTGCACTTGGATGGTTTGACTTATGCCTCACAGGCAGATCCTTTAAGGTACCCTGGAGAGGAGCGGTGTCCATGTCTGATCCTACTGATGACAAGTCACCCTGGAATAATGGTCCCACTGCAGGCTGACCGTGGCTAAAAGAGCAGACCTGCTGTATTCCCTCCAGCGCCGACACTCTCCTCCGCACTTCTGACTTGACCCCATAAGACAAAGCAGCCACCACCAGGGCTGGACTGGGAAGAGAAATCGGCCCGGGATTTTACATGGCAACTGGCCCAACTGTTGAGCGGCAGCCGTTCTGCATAACGCATAAACTACATGTTTCGCGGCCAACTCACCGGCCCGCTTGGTTCTCCCGATGGACATTCCACCCCTGATTGGCCCCAAAGTGCGTCGGCCCACCGGGAAAATGCCCAGTATGCAAGATTACCAATCCAGCCCTGACCACCACCCGAATAACTACGTCAGGAGGATCAGAGTCCTCAGAAGTCTCAAAAAGGCAAGAGAGTGCGTAAGCTGTGACGTTTTTTGACCCCGGCTGGTTGAAAATTATGTAAATCAATCTGCCAAACAAGAGAACCCAGCGGGCCTGGTGAGAATTTAATCTCTTAGCCATCTTTAAGTACTCTTATTTTTTTGTTTTCAGTCCAGACCAAAATAGGTGCAGCCCCCTACAACCAGTGACGCCACTCCACCAAGGCGAACTTGATGACCAACAACTCATGGTTGCTGACATTGTAATTATGTTTTGCTGGTGTGAGGCAGTGAGAAAAGAACTGACAGGTCGGGTCCAGGACAATTAAGATGGGTTCATAGCAAAACCGGGACCTAAGATTGTCAAAAGAAATTTGCGGCCATTCCAAACCATAAAAATGTTGTCCTGGTGGAGGTTAGACCCATGAGAGGAGCGGCTAGCTGAATCTAATTGCATATAAAATGCCAGTATAAATTAGCAAATCCCAGAAACCTCTGCAGTGACTTACAGGAATCTAGGGTTGGTCAATTGGTGATGGCTCTCATCTTGGAAGGATCCAAGCACACGGACCCAGGCGACAAGATGTACCCCAAGAATTTAAATCAATTGTGCATGGAATGCACACTTATCCGCCTTGACAAAGAGCTTGTTCTCCAGCAGCCTCTGCAACACTCGCCTGAGATGCTCCACGTGCACCTGGAGACTGGGAAAAAAATCTAAATATCATCCAGGACCACAAAGACATATTTGTTAATCATGTCATAGAGCACGTCATTGACGTGTGCCTGGAAGATGGCCGGGGTGTTTGTAATCTGAAGGGCATGACCAAGTATTCAAAGTGCCCCGTAAGAGTGTTGAACGCTGTCTTCCACTCATCCCCCTCTCTAATCCTCACAAGATAGAACCGTCGCCCCCCTGCAGCAATTCGAAGGCTGTATTCATCAAAGGTAGTTGGTACCTCTTCATAATGGTGATGTAATTCAGCCCCCAATAGTTGATACAGGGGCTTAGAGAACTGTCCTTTTTCCCCACACAGAAGAACCCCTTACTGGCTGGGGAAGAGGAAGGGTGGATGAGGGCAGATGAGCTCGGCCGTCATCGACTCAATGATGTACATCTCCGTAGCCTCCCGCTATGAAGCAGAAAGAGAGAAAAGTTGACCATATGACGGAGAAGTGCCTGGGAGGAGATCAAGAGCGCAGTCATACAGGCGGTGCTGAGGAAGAGATGCATCCTGGGACTTAATGAAGACCACCTTCAATTCATGAATGCATTGTTTCTTAGTCGTTTATTTTTACCTGCTGATTCTTCATGCATCATTTGTGTTTTACGTTTTTGATACGTCTACTTTTGTACATGATTCAGACTGGTTATCACACATATTTAACTTTTGCTCAGGCGATGTTAATCACTGTGGGATTCTGTTATATATATATATATATATATATATATATATATATATATATATATATATATTATTAATATTTTTAATTTGGGGAACTTCTTAGTTAAATTTTGGTGTTTCACAAAACACTTTTACAACATAAAAAACAGAATCTTTGTGATCAACTTACATTATTTATATTTGTATTTTTATGTTAATCACAGTTTTACACTTTTCACACAGATTTATAATCATCAAGCTGTAATATCTAATGTCCTCACTGGTTAAATGTTTGTCTTTTTCTCCTGTAACTGCAGTGAAATACTGACATGTTTCAAAGCTGAACACTTCCTGATAAAAGTGTACAGACTGTCCACTGGGGGCAGCAGAATCCATGGCGATGACGCTACTCATATGACGCATTGACGTAAGAGCACGCCTCCGAACTTGTGCAGAAGCAGTAAAGGCTTGTGGAAGTAGAGATGACAAGCAGAAAGAGATGATAGTCATGAACAAACCAGATACTTTGGACAAGAAAGTGGAAAAGACAGAAAGAACCAAATGCAGTCATCAATGCTCTATAAAAGAAAACTCATTAATAATGACAAAGGAGAATTTTTTGGTTTTCATTATCATGATTATCAATGTCACTGCATAACATTATACTACGTATATTTGGAAACATTGGCCCTGGTATAGGATGTGCATTATATGCAGATGATGGCGCCATATGGAAGAGGGGTCGAAACATCTCTTGCGTGCAGGCAGCCATTAAAAATATGGAACAGTGGACTATAGACTGGAGATTTAAAATGTCAACAAGTAAATCATGTGGTATGTTCTATACTAGCAAAATAAATCCCAGAACATTATGAATTAATATGATAAAGCTTTAGAACGAGTGAAAACATTGAAATATCTAGGTGTCTGGTTTGATAGCAGATATACATGGAAAAAAAACATATAGATGAAATTGATAATACATGTAGAAAGTCCTTAAATGTGATGAGGGCAATAGCTGGCAAAGAGTGGGCAGCAGAAAGAAAGGGATTGTTGATGATATATCAAGCTATGATTAGATCTGTTTTGGATTATGGCTGTATGATATATGGAGCCGCATCAATAACATTATTATTAATTTGCGTTAGAGCTGCACGACTTGGACAAAAAGTCTTATTGCGATTATTTTGAAAAATATTGCGATTTTGATTTGAACTCTGATTATGATGGTAATGTTTCCACATGTTCAACTGTAAAAAGGCTATTGGGGTTTTCACACTTGAGCCCTCTTAAAAAGAACCAAACTGAGACCTTTTATCAGTTCACCCTCAAACAAATAAATATATAAACAGTAAAACAAAGTCTTCTTCAAATCCAAATGTCGTGTACCTGTTTCTGTCCACTTTGTGACCGGATCTCAGTAATCATCATCATTAGTTTGTGAAACACAGTCAACCTGAATATTAGGGATGATCCAATCAGGATTTTAACATCCGATACCGATCTCCAATTCTCTTTTCATCTCATCAATCAATTCTGATCATGTAACTTTTTATCTGCAGCTCTGTCAAATCTGGTTATATGTAAGCTTTCTGCTCAATGTCACTGTTAACTACATTTCCCTGTTGGTAAAACCATTGTTGTTGCCTAGTTTTTGCTGTCAGTCAATTATTCAGTATACACAAAATGTAAATGTTACCTTTATTTTAGGTCTTAATAACTAGTAGGCTTATACAAACTATTCTTTAAGATACACTTAAAGAATGAGGCTTAATGTCAACCTGAAGTTGAACTGATAACCCATTGGTGTAATTCAATTTAAAGTGAAAATTGTTATTAGTTTGTCACCATTTCATTTAATTATTTTTATTCATTATTTTACTATATTTAATTTAGCAATACAGTATATTATAGTAACTAAATATTTGATATAGATATGTATGTTCCTTCCTTTTCATTTTGTTGGATGTTGGTAATATTAGTTCCGCTTTCACTTGTTTCCGCGGGGAGTGTCAAAAGTGCGACACGCTGTCTCGTGAGAGGTAAACAACTGACAGGAGAATGAAGAGCGCATGTTTCTGGACTCTGTTAATGCTGTTTGCTCAGCAATCATTTAATAAAGCTGTTTGAATTATACCCCATCTTGTATTCTGCGTTGTTATTATGATATCTGTGCCTTGCGGAGACTGAGATGCTGCTAACGCAGATAATAATAAAAAAAACGCTTCACGCAGGACGCGCCAGTTTAGTGTAAATAAAAGCGTTTAGCGGAAGTAATCAAACGGAAGCGAACTCAAGAGCACTTCTGTTACTGTAAGCATGAGAGGGAGTTGTGGAGCACAGAACCGCTCTGAAAACACTGTAACAATGTTGTAACTTAATATAGACTGAACAGAGCAGCGCAAATACACTGTGAAGGGACAAGACTAATTATTTATTTAATTAAATAAGCTCTTTGCAATTGAATAATCACACAAGGTCATATCGCAGTTTCGATTTTATTTCGATTAATTGTGCAGCCCTAATTTGCGTAGAGTAAAATGATCACTGATATACTAGAAATATATGAAGAGTTATGTTGGAAATCTACGGAGCCCCCGAAGTGACCTGTGCAAAAAAAAAAAATCTAAGAGACTTTCGCGGCGACGAGATACTTTCGCGGCGCACGACGAAACTATCGCGTGCGCACGAGAACTTTCGCGGCACGACGAGATACTTTCGCGACGCACGAAACGTGAAACGAAAGTCTCTTAGATTTTTGCACAGGTCACTCGGGGCCTACGGAGCCTCGGCGACCTGTGCAAAAAAAAATCTAAGAGAATTTCGCTGCAGACGACGAAACTATCGCGCACGACGAGAACTGTCAGCATGACGCACGAAACTATCGCAGCGCACGAGATACTTTCGCGGCAAGACGAAACTATCGCGGCGACGACGAAACTTCGCAGCGCGACAGAAACTATCGCGGCGCACGAGAACTATGGCGCGCGACGAGATACTTTCGGCGCGACGAGATACTTTCGCGCGACGACGAAACTATCGCTGCGCGACGAGAAACTTTCGCGGCGCACGAGAAACTATCGCGCGCGACGAGATACTTCAGCGCAGCACGAGAACTATCGCATGCGCACGACGATACTTTCGCGACGACGCTGCTACAGTTTCCGTGTGTGTATAGCTCTTTTCCGACTAGGCCATTGCCATCATTCATTTACTCAAAGATACTGAGAGCATGGATGCGCATGAATTTATAGAGATATATTTTAAACTTGGCCTTCAATACAAAGACATTACTGTCTATGACATTTGTAATACTGTCATGGCTGAGACACGCTTTGATCTGCCAAAGGACACTAATCAAGCAATAGACTTGTACTTGTACTTGCATTTAACACGAGAACTACCGGAATTATATAACTACTAGAATGGCCATAGTGGTCATTCTGACCGTTAGACTGTACCAAATGTCATGTCATATTTACATTCGAAACTTCTATTGAGGTTTTAGAATGAAGCTTCTAATGTCTGTCGTCATATTTTATATCGTCATCACCCTAAAAATGTATTGAATAAAATAGAATAATATGGATCAAATGGAGCCAAGCTTAACGCAGATAGTCCTACATAATACGCATCTTTTTGTAATATATAATAGTGCTAGACTATACACATACATAGGCCTATATATATTATATATTAGCTGCTAGACTGCCCCGGAAGGTGCGTGCCTCGCTTTGTGTACAGCAAGTTTTTCACCACAGTGAAAAGGGTTTTGAAAGTCTAAACGCCAACAAACATGGATTGAGGCGGAATATTTCGTTAGATAAAAACATGTTGTGAATTTTGGAAATTATTACATCTATCCTTTTTCAAAACATGTTGACTTTTGGACTTTACAACGCTCTGGAGTTATTGGAAATTGGAAACAATCCTATGCAGCCGCCACTGGAATCAAAATCCATGAATAAATGAATCTGTTATATTAATAATAAACACCAGGACACGAAATTTTAATTCTAATGAATGTGAAAATGTATTAGTTCATCGACAACCACAGAACTTGCTATTGTAGCTGATTACAGATACAAATTTGATTATTTATATTAAATTATTCTCCTAAAATGGGGCCCCCTTTTTGTTCAAGTGAGCCCACTTTTAGGAGAATTCGTTCATAATGATTTTACAGCATAATATTTTCATTATAGTTTTACAGCATGATATTTTTGCTCACAGTAAAACAAATATTGCTTTCTAAATCAGTTTTCCCACAGTTTAGCTGAATGTTCATATTCTTTATTAACTGTTTTGGCCATTTTGGGTTTGGCCTATATGTGATTCATACATGTCTAAGGTTTTTACTATGCATTGAAATACACATTGGTGATGTTTTTATAAGCTATTGCATTGATTTGTTTTTATTTTACAAAGAAAATAATAGAATATAAATAATCAAATTTGTATCAATCAGCTACAATAGCAAGTTCTGTGGTTGTCGATGAACTAATACATTTTCACATTCATTAGAATTAAAATTTCGTGTCCTGGTGTTTATTATTAATATAACAGATTCATTTATTCATGGATTTTGATTCCAGTGAAAAAACTTGCTGTACACAAAGCTGAGGCACGCACCTTCCGGGCAGTCTAGCAGCTAATATATAATATATATAGGCCTATGTATGTGTATAGTCTAGCACTATTATATATTACAAAAAAAGATCGTATTATGTAGGACTATCTGCGTTCGCTTGGCGCTCCATTTGATCCATATTATTCTATTTTATTCAATACATTTTTAGGGTGATGACGATATAAAATATGACGACAGACATTAGAAGCTTCATTCTAAAACCTCAATAGAAGTTTCGAATGTAAATATGACATGACATTTGGTACAGTCTAACGGTCAGAATGACCACTATGGCCATTCTAGTATGCTAGTTATATAATTCCGTAGTTCTCGTGTTAAATGCAAGTACAAGTACAAGTCTATTGCTTGATTAGTGTCCTTTGGCAGATCAAAGCGTGTCTCAGCCATGACAGTATTACAAATGTCATAGACAGTAATGTCTTTGTATTGAAGGCCAAGTTTAAAAATATATCTCTATAAATTCATGCGCATCCATGCTCTCAGTATCTTTGAGTAAATGAATGATGGCAATGACGCTAATCGGAAAAGAGCTATACACACACCGAAACTGTAACGCGTGCGACGCTGGAGTATCTCGTGCGCGACGCTGAGTAGTCTCGTGCGCGACGCGAAGTATCTCGCGCGCGACGCTGAGTAGTTTCTCGTGCGCGACGCGAAAGTTTCGTGCGCGACGCGATAGTTTCTCGTGCGCGACGCTGAGTATCTCGCGCGACGCGAAAGTATCTCGTGCGCGACGCCATAGTTTCTCGTGGCGCACGCCGATAGTTTCTCGTGCGACGCGAAAGTTCTCGCGGCGCACGCGATAGTTTCGTGCGACGCGAAAGTTTCTCGTGCGCACGCGATAGTTTCTCGTGCGCACGCGAAATTCTCTTAGATTTTTTTTTGCACAGGTCACTTCGGGGGCTCCGTAGCTTAGCATCTATTAAATTGAAAATTATTACTATTTTTCATTTTTTCCTAAAAAACAGTGGCATTATGTAAACAAACCAGCGTTTAAAGGGTTAAAATTCTAAAATGAATGAATGTTTGGTCATTATGATTAAAGCTGATGGTTAAAAAAATTATGTCAGTGAAAGTGGAAAAAAATATAAATCTATAATATTTTTATGACAGTTTTTGGACATGGCCATTTTTGTCCATAATGAACCTATGTGTAACTTTTTTTAATTGATGCACAAGGGTTAAAGCTGACGCTGGTAAACTCCAGGTCGGCATCCAATAAGACTTTCATTTTAAATGACTTTTTTATCAGTCGGGATTTGGACTTTCTATTCCTGACGGAGACGTGGGCTTCTCCTGGTGAGTCAGCAATTTTTTATTAAATTTGTCAGTTTTATAAGTTCCCTAGGAGTGTTGGAAAGGGTGGCGGTGTGGCTGTGGTTTTTAAGAACTTGTTTAAACTTCAAACAGTTTCTGTCGGGTCATTCTCTACATTCGAGCTGGAGTGTGTCCTAATGGAGTCTGCCTCTATTATTTGTGCTCTGATCTACAGACCTCCTAAGCTGGACAAAGACTTTATAGTAGAATTCTCTGAATTATTATCTCTTATAGTCCCACTGTATGACCGTATGTTGTTGCTGGGGGATTTTAATATTCACGTGTGTTGTCCCGGTAGACCTTTGGTTACCGGATTTAATAATGTTTTGGACTGCTTTGGTTTTAACCAGCATATAACGAGCGCCACTCATGTTTTTGGACATATTGATCTTATTTTGTCTTATGGAATTCCCGTTGATAGTATTGTTATAGAAGATGCATGTTTTTCAGATCATAAGCCCATTGTTTTCAATATTACTGCTTACAGTCCTCTATCTACTGTCAAGCCTGTTGGCCATTATTCCCGTTTTATTCATTCTTCCACTATTTGCTTTTAAAACGTTATTATTAACTCCTGCTCAAATCACATCCAGCCCTGGTGAGTTAATTTGATTATTTTATTCATTCTGCTTAACGATATTAGATTGTATTGCACCTCTGAAGTACAAACAATCAAAAACAAAAAATTCTCTCTATTGGCTAAATCAGGGGCCGGGAACCTTTTTTTACTAAGGAATCAATTCTTTTAAGTTTTGGTGATGCATTTTTTTCAAAAAGAGCCATACCACAAACGAATAATTTACTATTTCCATAAACAAAGTTTTTCGATCAAATAAAATGTTAATCTTGCCCATAGACTACTCAAAAACAAACAAATATGCAAATATTAATAGGTAACATGTAGCAATATGGAATTGTGAACACGTGTTTGTGCGGGTCTCCATAAAATTACTTCATTTTACATCATGAAAAAATTAACTTCACTTTTGGGCTTGACAAAAATGTGATAATCACATTTAAAATATCAATATTCGATTATATGATCAATCTCCAAGGTCGGTGAATATTTCTGCTTTATTGATTTTGCTTTAAAAAAAATTATTAATTTATTGAAACACGAAAAACTCACGAAAAGACATTTCTAAATTCAAATTACACTTTATACGAAACGAAAAAGCAATAGAAATAACAAAGTGATAAAAACATCCTCTATATAACCACCTCCCCAAATCCAAACATTTACAGTCTTGCCTCATTTTGCCATAACGCAAGTATCAGTAACAGCAACAGGTGAAAATTACTAGCATACAACTTAAGAACTAAAGACAATTATAAATGTAAAGATAATTATAATAATTCATAATCAATAAGCCTAAAAAGTTATTGTGTTCCCAAAAAATGTTTGTTCTTATCAAATGTGTTTGGATTCCGTTTTGGTCATATTTATGCTGCCTTACAGAGAAAAAAAAATAGAAGTCAGTTTTAGGTTCAAGGCAAACATGTTTTGTATTACCTTGTGATTTAATCACTTTCGTCTTTGTTTATTTATATACTTTTTGCAAAGTTTTCAGAAAAATGAGTGAAACCTCTTTGCACGAGACAGGGTCCCGCTGCACCCCTCTGAACAGTGAATCAGACACGAGCATTGACGGCTTTTATTTTGTCTGTTCTTAAACATATAATAAAGTGTGTTTCTTCAAACACGTCAGCATTTCTTGTCATGTGTCACCTGAGCAGTGGTTAAATTGGCTTTTGTAGGAGGGGGAGCCCTTATTTACCGTGAATGGTCATCATTCAAAATCCCGCCGTAAAATGACTTGGGGTTTTTACACCAATGGGGCTCTTTTTCCAGTATTAATGTGTAAGGTAGGGTTGAGTAGTTATTCAAACAAAGACAAATACTTTACAATTCACTTATTTTATTATAATTTTTTATCTTGAATGTTAACAGGCAGGCAACGGATTTCAACGGAACATGTTTGAAAATATTGCAAGCCAGAGACGAATATGTAGCTAAGTGTATTTTTTATTTGTACAATTTAGAAACGTTGAAGTCCCTTCGCACCTGTATGTTAATGTAGCTCTTGCAGTAATTATTTATCATATTCATGCAGCCTGTGTTATTCTGTTGAGTGTTGAAAACCATCGAGGAGAAACGCATCATGACACTTTTAGCATGTAAACGGGTAAAGAAAAAAAAAAAAGAGTAAACTCGCCCGCTTTGCAAGAAACATTAAACGTTCTATAAAGTTTTTTTTTTATTATTATTAGTAAAACTGAATAATAAATTAACAGGGAAGTAGAGTTGGAAAAATATATAATCTCCGCCTTTATTGAGTTTTGTAATGCCTGATAGAAAAGTATCTATCTTTGAGAGCAATATAATACTTTAGGCAATTGCAGAATAGTCCCATTAGTCACAGATACACTTCAGAAAATTGAGTACACAACTATTTCTGGGCTTAAAAGATACAAAAACCAAATCAATGCAGAACATTGTATCTCAAAAGCATTACAATGTGCCCCCCCCCCCCCATGCACTACTTAAAGCCCGATGTGGCCCCTTTACCAAAATAGTTAAAAATATTAATAATTACACACATCACCTTTACAAATTTGTTTCAGGATTTTACAGTAAAAGTAACTTATATTTTGACAAAATATTTCAGTTTCAAATGAAATAATCTAAAGGTAAAATTTATTAGACAAACAGTGGCAGTTTAAAGTTTCAAGATGTGTTTCAGCTAGTATTTATTTTTCATAAATACATTCATTTATTATTATTATTACTATTATTTAAGACTAGCACACTGACCTAACCATGGTAATGAGGAGCCTTTCCTTCTGTGTAATATGTGTATAAATATTAGGTAACAAATGGGATAATAATGGGCTTATATAAGTACAGACAGGAGCAGTCTGGCGTCACTGTCGTGCACCTACAGTATATGCAAACTGTTAAAAATCAATATATTACTTTATATGCTCACGCAGCTGATGTTATTCTTCATTTAGTAGTTCATTTAACATGTAAACTAACATGCTTTAGTTATATAACATGTTCTAGCTACATGCTATTTTTATATTCGATCGCTCTAGCCGTTAGCGGGTTTCCATGGTAACGTCGCTGTCTTAGAATAGTGACAGTTTTCCCCTGATGGTTGTGGGCGGGGTGCTGAACCAGCGATTAATGAATTTATGACGTCTGATAATTCCATGTAGCCTGGGTGTCTCTGTGTAGTCTTGCTAATTACTCAGTCTCATATGCCATGTATTTGCCAGGAGTCAGGATATGAAAAATAATTTAAGTGGAATAAGAATATTTGGTGCTGAAGGAGACGGAGCTGAGCTCCGGCAGGGTGTGTTGTGGACCTGAGGAGGCGGAGCTGCGCTCCGGTGCGCTCCGGCCCAATTTAACCTCTGACTCCGAGACATATTTTGTATGAGCAAAATTACTCGTGCATGAAATGCATTTTGAGAGGAGCTCGTGAACAGAATTGAGTCTCGTCGCATTTTGCGGGTGTAATATCACACACTGATTGCACATTAAAAATAACGAACTTTCATAAATCGCTCGTAGAAAATGCTTTTAACAGTTAAGATCAATAGTTATTGAGAAACGGGGCCCAGATCTCTCTGAATGTTCGTGTGTTGGAGAAGCGCATTGCACTCAGAGATCACTGCACACATCAAATCAGACCCGCATCAGCGGCTTTTCTTTCATCTGGTCTTCAAAATATAATCACATTTCGTCAAACGCGCGTCTTTATGTCTAATTTATTGTAATATATCACTCCGAGAAGTCTTACACCTTATATAATAACAATTCTCAAGAGCAATTTTTGAAGGGGACACCAATAATACAGGTAAAATTGTACTTGCAAGGATACGTGTACACCGAGGAAAGCCTTACTACTATTATTAGTGTAACGACCGTTCCATTATCCTTCTTCTCAAAGTTTCTTTCTTGTTTCATGAAAAAGCTGACTAAATTGACCCAAAAATTCTTCAAAACCATAAATTTTTTGTAAATAAGTTTTTTACACAATCAAGCCACCAAAATACAATGGAATTTGAACTTAACTTCAACTTTTATTTATTTATATATCACATTTAATAGCAACATTGTTGCTTCACAGTTATAATTAAAACATACATAAAAACATTTACCATCCCTAGCAAATGAAAGCATGACTATACTCTTAGACATATACCCTCACACAACTGTATAGTGAGATCAGTATAGACGAGAAAGAGGGGGAAAAAAAAACAAATAAAATAAGTTATTACTTCAATTAACAAATACCCTTAACTAAAAGCTAAGTTAAAAAGATATGTTTTCAACTTAAATTTACAATGTCAATTGTAAATGTCAATATTACATGTCAATATTGTGAAAAAGTGTCCCCATATAAAAGAAATAAAATGATTTTGTAACAAATACAAATATTATGTTATAGTCACTGCTCTATATTAAGTAATAAAAAATAGCTGTAATTTAAATCAAACTTGCATGACAGGACAGGCACTAAACAAAAGTACCAAATGTATTTTTCCTGGTATCACTAGGCCCCACAAACTCTTGGCATATCTTGTTTATGTTAAGGCTGTTCAGCCTGTCTTTGTGAACATTGCAGACTAACAGACTGTTAAGTCTGTCTTGGCCCATTGTAGCCCGTAGCAATGTCTTCAGTCTCCGCAATGCACTGAAGCTCCTCTCAGCTTCACATGAGGACACCACCAACAAAATTCTGACAAAAACCTCAACTTGGTCAAACAACCCCCGTACCTCCACTGGCATTCCCCTGAGGATCTCTGCTGCCTCGCCACTGCTGCTACAGGGGTATTTTTGGCGAAAGAGGGGCAACTGTACTGAGAGAGTACCTCTATGCAACTCAGGGTACTCAACTATTGCATCAGTTAACACCCCGGTCAGAAGGACACTCTCTATATTTTGCAGAGTCTTTAGACTGTTTTGATTGAAACGGTCACCAAACTGAACCTCCACACAATCCAATACTTTAAAGAACTCTCCCCTGTAATGATCCACTGCTTTGCCAGCAAAGCGCCTTGAATTTGTGGTCTCAATAGAGTCAACTGTTTCAGTGGAGTTAACCAATGCTGTAGCTTTCTCATACAGTTCAAGATAGCCTGAAGAGAGGATCGGACACAATATACTGCAGCCTGCATACCAGACACAGTCTGGGTCTTCTTCTGCAGTGAAATGTTTAGGCACTCAAGCTCTCCAACAACAGCAGAAGCAAGTGTGAGGCCCAACACAGTCTTATCTTTGCTGAAGTGCTCAAATAAGCCACTGGCAGTTGAAGCTGTCCTAGATGTACTTTTTGCCATCTCCTCTAAGCTGCCAAGTACCCGCTCATACTGCCCTAGCACAGCTATTATAGCAGAATTGCGCACAGTCCACCTGGTTGGACATAGCGGTTTCAGTGTAGTGATGGGTACATTTTCAGAGGTAACTATGTTTTCAAACATTCTCTTAAATTTTCCTGACTGACTAAAAAGGATGCCTAATTGGTGGACCCAAGAAAGGCAGTCCCGGATCATTGGGGAGGCTGAGCAGCCAGCCTGTGTGATCAGACTGACACAGTGTGCGCCACAATGCACACAGAGGGCTAATGGCTGCTGCTCTCTCACTATTGCCTGTGCACCGCTGTACTTTCCTGCCATGTTTGAGGCACCGTCGTAACTCTGCCCACGTAAAGCAGACATGGGCAGATTGAGCCTCAACAGCACATCAATTACCATCTTGGCAATGCCCTGGCCTGTTGTCTCTGACAAACTGTATAATCCAATAAATTCCTCATGTGGAACAAGGTCATGGTCCACATAGCGCGCAGACAGACATTTTCCTGCTCAACACCAGAAATATCCTGGGTACCATCAACTACGACAGAAAACTGAACAAGGGTTGGAGACCTAATCTCACTTGCAATGCCTCGGATTATTGTATTGGCCATCATTTTCAGGATTTCATTCTGTGATTTAGGGATTGTGTATGCAATGGTGCGATCTGTTAACCATTTCAATAAAATGGGAACATCCTCTTCTGCCCTAAGTTTCAGGAGCTGATACAGATTCCCACTTTCATCAGTATGGCCTCTTAAAGATTGTCCCTGCCTTGCCACATGCCGCACACAGCTAACAATTCTCTTCAAGCAATGTCTTGCCACCTCCTGCTGTTTACCCCATGCACTGGACAACTGGGCACTGACTAGGTTTGACTGATGTGCACTCACAGTCACATAATGTCGGTGGGCTTGGGAGGTCTGGTGTGCTGTACATTTTTCAATGGCTTTTTTCCAATTTCTAAAGCCTGCACTAATGAAAGCAGCGTCTGGTCTATGACCTAAAGAGTACTGATTTGAAACACCTTTGCTGCAGTAAAAACACAAGACCCCTCTCACTGATGGACTGTAATGTAGCCATGGAAAGTCTTGGCCAATGACTTGTTTGGAAGTATTTGTTTTTCGATACACTGGGGATGTGGTTGGTATGGCTTTGTGCAATCACTGAGATCTGAACTAAAAACTGTGCTCCTGTCCCCTGTGCTGGTGCTGGGAATATCATCTGCTTGTGCTGCTTTCTCTGGCTCTCTCCCTGATTCTGACCCTTCCGCTACTCTTACTGTCTCAGGACAGTCTGACTTCTGGAACAGAAGATGTGTTGCACACTCATAATAACTACCTCATCCAACCCAATAGCAAGACTTCTAAATAAAGACTCTTTTTTTTGGTGAGCCAGTGGTGCTCATCTGCTGAACAGCCACACCTCCAAAATACATTAAGAAAAGCTCAACAGCAACACACTTACCTGAGACTCTAAACCTGACTGTCCTGGTCTCCCTGTCCCTCAGTACTTTCTGTATCCTTTGCCTGTGACACCGTGACATTAGTATTTCCATAAGCACCCATTCTTATAAAGATGTTTTGCCTGCCTTAATTTTCTACTTACTTTGCGTTTTGCTGCACTGAAAAATTATCTTATGTCCGTTTTTCTTTTCTCTGTCATTTTATCTGGCCAAAAACACAAAGCAATAGTTGTTTAAATATGATAGGTTCACCACGCTGTAATATAATAATGATTCAATTATCTTGCGTCCTTCACATAGTATTTGAGGTTTCGTCTGGGACAGAGGACTTCTCTTTTCAAGCCCACTGATTTGACACTTAACATTAGGGGTGTGCGATATTGACAAAAAATTATTTTCTGGGAATTTATCGATAACAATAATTAATAACAAAAAAGTTTTTGATATCCTTCATATTCTGTGTGGCGGTCAGTTCACAGCAGTGACAGAAATATTTTTTTCTAATACGTTTCAATTGATTTTGACCTTTTATGGGCATTTTTACCTTCATAAATTTATTTTTAAACCTAATTATATGCATGCATGATCTTTTGTGTAAATGTCATAAATGTCATCAAATGAAATTATAAGAAGACACAAAAGGGCCGTTGCCAATCAAATTAAATAAGAATCAACAAAATATTTGCAATGGAGAGGAAACACAGAAGCTGCATTTAAAGCAGCATTTAGATGTTTTTACACAGACATAAATAATATGACGTTTTAAAAATAAAATGTTGAATTTTTATTAAATTTGAAATGATTTAAAACATGAAAAGATACTTTAAATGTGAAATTAAACCGCCAGTAGGAGGCAGTAAGTCACTGTTAATGAGTGAGTCATTGAGATTCATTCAGTAGTGCTGTGGCTTAGATTTCAACTATTTTCGTTGGTAAAATGGAGCTAAAACAGGCAATATGGTGTCTAAAATGTACATCACTTAATATTAACTTCTTGTTTATTAAACTTGTATAAAATCAAAATCACATTTGTTATCATGCTGATATCTGGAGAAAAACTGCACTCTTCGTGTGATATTAGATTAGATTAACTATATTAAATGCTATAAACCGACTAAATCACAGTGAAAGCGTTAAAATCTAAATGCGCACCCGGACTAGTCTAATCTACAAGACTAACGTTACATCACGTAGTGTATGCGTACACTCTATGGGTGTGTGTGTGTGTGTGTGTGTGTGTGTGTGTGTGTGTGTGTGTGTGTGTGTGTGTGTGTGTGTGTGTGTGTGAGTGGGGATATACTACTGTATTAAACAAGGGTAACGTTAAACGTTATAATCGCTAACATAGCAGACTGCATCAGTGACAAAAGTACATTGGTACACAAGTACACAATCATATATTTGTTTTTTTGACATGATTTATTAATGACTCCGCATCATCTATATTAAAGAGAAAATAATCACTTCATCCGATGTTTAAAGTGAATAAAATAACATTGACTTACTGGAGTTCCACAACTACTCAAAAACTTTGTTCTTCTCTCCCGCCACCGGAATGTGTGTGTGTCGGTGGTGAGGTAAAAGGGGCGGAGGCAGTGGACCAAAGCACTGTGAGGCAAGGGAGGGGGGACTCAAAATGTTTAAAACGTTTTTTTGTTGTTGCCCCGTTTGCATTTGTGTTATTTTATTTCTTAAACAATTATTTTTAGAATATATCATTATATTATTTACCATACACATATTTTAATGATATTTTAGGGGGGGACAACCCTCAGATTGGGGGGAAGGGGTCCAGACCCCGGACCCCCTGCAATTTCCGCCTATGAGTTTGGTGCGAAAAGTGCAAATCAATCCCAGAACAACAGCAAAGGACCTTGTGAAGATGCTGGAGGAAACAGGTGGACGAGTATCTAGATCCACAGCAAAACGAGTCCTATATCGACAAAACCTGACAGGCTGCTCAGCAAGGACGAAGCCTCCATAAAAAAGAGACTTCAGTTTGCAAGTGCACATGGGGACAAAGATCTGACTTTTGGAGAAATGTCATCTGGTCTGATGAAACATATATTGACCTGTTTGGCCATAATGACCATCGTTATGCTTGGAGAAAAAAGGTGAGGCTTGCAAGCCGAAGAACAGCAACCCAACCGTGAAGCATGGGGGTGCAGCATCATGTTGTGGAGGTGCTTTTCTGCTGGAGGGACTGGTGCACTTCACAAAATAGATGACATCATGAGGAAGGAACATTATGTGTATATATTGAAGCAACATCTCATGACATCAGCCAGGAACTTAAAGGTCATTTGCAAATGAGTTTTCCAAATGGACAATGACCTCAAGCATACCTCCAAAATTGTGGCAAAATGGCTTAAGAACAACAAAGTCAAGATTCACGGTTAGTCAGTTTTGCCACTAGTTGATGTGTTTGGTCAATGCAGAATACTCATGCATCACTGTGCATGAGAGAGAGAATCTGCCTCATCCGTTTGAATCTTTTAAGTTGTATCGCGCCTTTATAAAATCTGTGTCGCTTCTGAATTTGAGCTGTTTTTGAGGACCTGCTGTTTCTCACAGAAAAACTCTGTTCTGTTCTCTGTAGGTCAGACGCAGGAGATTGAAGAGGGCAAAGTTCCCAGTGTCACCTGCACTCCCCCCAGCTCATCTGTGTGTGTAGAAGAAGGTTTGTTCATCCTGACAGAAAGGGTCTCTCAGAGCACGGGCTCGTTCTAGTGGTTTATATCTGCAACATTACGGCTAATGTCTGTCTTTATGGTTGTTAATTAACATTTATTGCTGTTTGTAATAACAGACCAATAACAGTTTGTTTACATCCAAAATCTGAAAATAATCTGGCCTCACACACTTTTTTTATTTCTAATTTATTGCAATTTTCCAATCAGTATTGTAACATTATCATGAACTTTTAGTGTTTTTCATTTGAGAATCACAGAACTGAATATTTATTTAAATGCAGCAGTTTTATAGAGATTTTAATATGGCATGTTGTTGGTAAAGATGCAGCAATATAGACATTTTAAACTATTTGAAATGAAAATGATTAATACATTTGTTTAATTATTTTGATGTAAAATAATAACAATATAATGGCTGATCTAATGCACGTTTGCTTTTTTTCACCAAATATAAAAGCAACAATTACAATGTTACATAAAGTGATCTCAAGCATTGAAACATGGAAATGTAGCAGTAAAGACGATCTGTTTATGTCCTGAAACTTTGCATAGAAGAATGTTTCTGTTTTAAACTGGAACTAAATAAGCCTCGATGTTTCTGCTTGTAATATTTGACTAATTAGGAAAAATACTGCTAATAAAAAATGACCATAGTGGCAGATATGTATATGGTCATGCATATATCCATGTGCAGTAGTTTAGGGTTCAGAATGTCATGATAGATTTAAACCCTTTAAATTCAGGTGTAATCCGATAGGAGAAATGTCTTTAAATCACCTGTCTTTTAATGTTGTCCTTCACTCTTCATGCTCATTTCTCTGGGGTCTTTAAGAATGGCTCAGCAACCGTTCTTTACTTCTGCTGGTGTGTTTACCTGTGAAGTTTCTGTTCATTTCTTTTTAATTTAACACGGTGGCTGTGATTTGATCTGCAAAGACATTCTCTCTCTGTACTTCTGCTTTTTCTTCTTCGTGGCAGCGTCACAATCAGGAGATGGGAAAGCACAAGAATACCTGTTACCATAGTGAGTAAACACGCTTGAGTTTGATGTTTCACTTGAACTCCTTTTTAACTCATCTTCCTGTTCTCAATTAAGCAAATATTGAATTTACATTCATGCATTTGGCAGACACTTTTATCCAAAATGACTTACAGTGCACTTATTACAGGGAAAATCCCCCCGGAGCAACCTGGAGTTAAGTGTCTTACTCATGGACACAATGGTGGTGGCTGTGGGGATCGAACCAGCAACCTTCTGATTACATGTATGTGCTTTAGCCCACTACGCCACCACCACTAATCAATTAATACTAAGCAAATGCATTGGAAATATATCAAGAGGGTGTGTTTATTCAAATGGTATTTAGACTCCTGCAATGTGATTTGCATGTTTGCGATTAATTGATAGTTTATTAGTTGTGGATATTCCATGTAATTGGCATCTCTAGATTGTCGAGATCTACTTTGAAATGTTATTCTGTTTTCCCAGACAGTGAATATAACACATTTCTGTTAAAGAGCAGCTATTTTGTTTTTTCAAATATGATCTTTCATGTAGTGTTAAATGAAAATCTGTTCATGAAAATCATTCATAAAGCTGTTTATGAATGAAAATCAAAGTTTTGGGAGTTTTTGACTCCCAAAAGAAAGAACCGATTCTGAACACCTGAAACGGGTCATTAGTAAATCCAGACATCTTCATTGGCTGCTCGTGAACTGCTTTGACCCGCCCTTAAACACTACACTAAGGGGTAGACCAATCACAACAGACTGGGACATCTGACCAATCAGAGCAGAGTATGCTCTCTGAAAGGAGGAGTTTAGAACGGATCATTGAACTAGTCGGTTTTGACACTGGGGGATTAAAAAGGTTCAATTATGAGCAAATTAAAGTGTTTTTTAATCATGGATGCATGTAAATCTATTGTATGAGACCTTGGGCACGTTTAAACAAAACGTGGGCAACAAAATTGGGCACGTTTAAAACCATAATAGGTGCACTAAGTAATTGCATTAGGATGTAATTAAAGGTGTTAATTTGCATCTATATCATGAAATCGGTGCGCTATTGCAGATATTCTAGTTTTTCAGAGATTGTAGCAAAAAAAAATTGTGTTTTGTGTGAGTTGAGCTGAACTGTTGAGGTCTAAATTTCCCCTGGATGTAAAACTTGTCATAAGTCATTCTACAAACTCACTATTATCTTCCCCCTCCATTTTGACCACATTCACCACAGAGGCACAACACGAGCAGACCTTCAAAGACGAGAATGACAACGCCACATTCAACAGACCCTCCCCGATCTGACCCCCCATGAGGCCTCTGAAGTCACCACCCTCCCTGCAGAAGAGCCCGCCCCTGTGAGACAGACTCCACCCCTCAGGTAGTGTGGGAAGAGCCTGTTGCTGGTGATGATGCGGTGGGAGGTCACAGCAGTGACGAATCTCCCAACAAATCGCCCTCAAAGAAGAAGAAAAAGTTTCGCATCCTGTCGTTCCTAAAGAAAAACTAAAAGAAGAGTGAAAGCTAGAGAGGAAGAGAGCTCAGGCGTTAGGAAATACCCCACTTTAAAAAACATTTTAGTTTTTGTATTCAGTTTGTTCACATTTAGTGTGTGGATCTGTTTGCATGAAAGGGTCAGATTGATTTTATTCTTTGAACAGTTCTTTTATAAACGCTGACAGGTAAAGTGTGGCTTGTTAGTCATGAGCTCACACTCTGATGTCATCATCATGTCTATAAACATTTCAAAAATGGATGACCCAGAGTGTAACGGTCCATTCATAAAATACAAAGATTCACAACAGATCTCACCTGAACAGGTACATGCTGTGCTAAACTTGTCAAGAACATGTCCGGGGCATTTCACCCCAAAATCAAAAGAACGAAAATTATGATGTATGACAAAAAAATGATAGGCTAAATAAATAAACATCTGGACATATTTTGGTAATGAGAATTTGAATTAAAATATAAAATCAATGCAGCAAATACTAACATGATATATAGTTTACCAATACATGTATTTATATTTACAAATGTACTTTACAATTAAATCAGTAACATTTTCACATACTAATAAAATTATTTGCATTTAAAATATTTTGGGAAGAAATGTGTTAATTGTCCGGAAAGTGCAACAAATCTTAATATTATATGGGGAAATTAATTATTATTTGATTGTAACAAATTACAGTTGAGTTGAAAAGACTTAAAAAGGCAGAAAATAGTGAAATACTAACAATAATTAATATTGATGATAATATCTTTGTCTTCAAGGTTGTTCAGACGTCAGTTCTGAATGTGGACTAATGTGAAGTCCGCAGAACCGCTCGCTTTAGATCACTATAAAGTCTGAAATATGTTCTGATGTTGTGGCTTCTGCTTGTGTTTCTCTGTTCATGTTCTCCTGAAGTTACATTGATGACGTTACTCACATGAGATATTCTCATTTTTTCAACCACAATTATTTATTTTCAACCATGAATAAAAGTGTGATTTCATTATTTGTATTCTAACAGCAGAAAAGACAAGTGAAGGAATTAATATACAAAACAAACTTATTCTGACTTTGTGCTTCAGAGACTCATTTAAAACTTATTTTCTTCTTTTTTAGGAGTTCTCTGGTAAGATCATTAGAGAAGAAATGTCACGAACAACATTGAACAATAGAAATATTCTCTTAATAAATGCGTGCGTGTGTGTGTGTGTGTGTGTGTGTTATCTGTCACAGTCCAGCTCAACTGTTCTGTCATATAATGATCAATAACAACCCGAGATCACATTATTAAGATGTTCAGTAAATCACTGATCTCACATATGAATTCACATCTTAGCCAGCATCATTAAAAAGACGAATTCATTCGTTGTGGAAAAGTGTTGGTCAGTGAATCTGTCCTCTCGTGCTGTGACCGTGTGTATGGATGAACATTCATTGATTACTTTTAAAGGGTTTAATTTCAGAACATTTTCTGGGTTTGTTGAACGGTCGTTAAATTCTGACACTTTGGAAAACCCAATCCAATTGTTTCTAGTCATTATTATGTTGCTTGGCTGAAAAGTGAACATTGATTACAGTTGTTATGAATCATAATACAGGAATTGTTGTTATTTATGGCCATCTTAACATTTCAGTTAATGTCGAAGCAGAAACTAGTTAAAGGGTGTTTTTATTGGATTGAATTGGATCAGCGCTTGCAGAATCACTCTATAGTACTTACAGTCAAAATCTATGATGTCTATTTATCAATACATTACATACCAGACTGCTCTTTAATTAATAAGGGCTTTGATCCAATGCTGGTGTGATTTCATCTCATGTTGTAATTATATTCTGTACTTGTAGCTACGGGTGTAAATCATCAGGGTTTGGTAGTGTAACCTTACACAAGTAGAACTTACAGCGTTGTTTCTGTGTTGTTTTACCAGAAGGATATTGATTTTGAGGTTAACCTGTGACATGCACATCTGATGTTTGTCAATGATGGTTGGAATTAGGGTTGAACGATTAACCAAAATAAAATCGAAATCACGATATGACCCTGTAAAGCAGTTCAATGGAAAAGGAGGAGGCGAGAACCGGCTTGACGACATAAATAATAGTTTCATGAGAAACTTAAACAAAAGACAAACACACACACACATGACGGACATGTCCGTAAACGATCTCTCGCTCATCACACCATCCTCTGCAGTCGGCCTTTATCCCTCTCGGAGGCTTGATTAGCCTGATAAGGGACCGGGTGTGTAGAATCATGACCCGGCCCTCCGCCCTGTCACATTCCTCCCTCATTCTTTCAGGCTGGGGTGCCCCCGGCATTACGTACGTATGTGTGTGTGTGTGTGTGTGTGTGTGTGTGTGTGTGTGTGTGTGAGTGGGGATATACTACTGTATTAAACAAGGGTAACGTTAAACGTTATAAACGCTAACATAGCAGACTGCATCAGAGACAAAAGTACATCGGTACACAAGTACACAATCATATATTTGTTTTTTGACATGATTTATTAATGACTCAGCATCATCTATATTAAAGAGAAAATAATCACTTCATCCGATGTTTAAAGTGAATAAAATAACATTGACTTACTGGAGTTCCACAACTACTCAAAAACGTTGTTCTTCTCTCCCGCCACCGGAATGTGTGTGTGTCGGTGGTGAGGTAAAAGGGGCGGAGGCAGTGGACCAAAGCACTGTGAGGAAAGGGAGGGGGGACTCAAAATGTTTAAAACGTTTTTTTGTTGTTGCCCCGTTTGCATTTGTATTATTTTATTTCTTAAACAATTATTTTAAGAATATATCATTATATTATTTACAATACACATATTTTAATGATATTTTAAGGGGGGACAACCCTCAGATAGGGGGGGTCCTGACCCCACCCCCGCGATAATATTTTTTACTCAGCTAATGTTGTCTATTCTCTTACCTGTTAAAACAGCTCTTCAGTGAAGCCAGGCTGACAACCGTCTCCTCATACCAATTCCAGTTTTATCTAGCATTCAGTGGGATGATTATTGAAATCCAAACTGCAAACTTACCTTGTTTAACTTCAACAATATCCATGTAGGCCTACTCCTTGTCAGGGCTGGACTGGGAAGAGAAATCGACCCGGGAATTTACATAGCAACTGGCCCAAAAGTTGTTGAGGGGGGTGTTCGCTGTCCTTTTCTGCATATCGCGGCGCCGTTTTGTGGTCCGTTCTGCAGAATGCGGCGGCTCATTTTAACTTATCGCAGCCGACACTGCGGCCCGCTCGGTTCTCCCGATGGCCAGTCCACCCTGATCGGCCCCAAAGTGCGTCGGTCTACCGAAAAAATGCCCGGTATGCCAGATTACCAGTCCAGCCCTGCTCCTCGTCTATTCCAAATGATCACTTTATAAATGATGCCCGTGAGCTGGTCCGTATTCAGGCCTGCACTGCAAAAAGAACAAATCACACACGGAGAATTAATGAAGGCATTATATTTATCATATGTAACCGGTGTTGATCCGCAATTAGATATTCAACTTGACCAAAAAAACTAACTTGGTGAGTTATACTGTTATTCATTGTGGTTATTTTCCTAAGTTAACGTTAGCTGCATAGCTAATATTCATTTATCATAAGAAAATAACCACAATGCACGTTCAACGTAAACAAAAGCTACAAAACATAATTATGTATTCAGAATAAAAACTTTAAAGCCTGCTAAAAACATGTTTGAAAAAGTCTACTGATATCTTACCTCAGTTTCTTAAACTTGTTTCTATTGAGGTAACACGTGCGCCGCTGAACGTAATGCTGCTGCAATAAAGAGTAACATGCACAAACTTACAATAAGCAGGGGGAAAAAATTAGAGTCCAAATAAATAATTAATTAATTACATATTTAGGAAGATTGCATTGTGATGCAGTATATGCGGAATTAAAAATTTAGGTAAACGGTATAGGATAAGTAAAAATGACTCTCCAAACAGAAGATTTCCCATTGACACCTATAAGAATACAGAACGTTAGGGAATACCAAGATGGCGGCGCAGTAGCTTCACTGTTGTGATGTCATGGGCAATCCAGTTATATATATATATAGATCAGTGGTTTGTAACACTGAAATTATTAATCTTAATGTCACGATCAACACTGAACAATGGAAATACTCTCTTAGTAAGTGTGTGTGTGTGTGTGTGTTATCTGTCCCAGTCCAGCTCAACTCTATATTTTACTTTAGTGTATCAGATTAAGTTATAAATGTGAGTGTTTGGAGTTAAAACAATAAAACACATTTTTCATGGTACTTTTTATTTTGCAAACACAAATTAAACTTCTTAAACCCCCACCTCCAAAATCCCAATTTAATCCCTGATTATAATGATTATTTTGAGAACTTCACTGTTCCTAATATCTGTCATATAATGATCAATAACAACCCGAGATCACATTATTAAGATGTTCAGTAAATCACTGATCTCCCATATGAATTCACATCTTAGCCAGCATCATTAAAAAGCATTAAAACATGTCAGAATAAATGAATTAACAGCTGATGCTACAAAGACACATTTGATTAGTCTGTCTTCTACAGAAACTCAACTTTTGTAGATACAAGTTTAATCTGTAATTTCATTCTTAAGTCTTTTTTTCAGAGGAGTTCACTGGTAAGATCATCAGAGGAGAAATGTCACAGAAAACACTGAACAATGGAAATATTCTCTCAGTAAACGTGTGTGTGAAAGTGTGTATGTGTGTGTTAGTGAGAGGATCAGAGAATGACAGTTTTCCTCTGTCACAGTCCAGCTGAACTCTGATTCTCTGGAGTTTCTCTTTCACTGAGACACGAGTTCCTTGATCAGGTGAAATGAATGCAACATATTTACCATCAATAAACCCCACACACCAGAGTCCACTCCTGGACGATATGCTCTTCTTCCTCTGAGCAGATTCTGTCATCACACCCAAATACCAGTGTGTACAGTCTCCAACCTGAACATCCCAACAGTGAATCCCTGAATTAAAACCCTCTGAACCCAAAACACACTGAGACATATCAAATCTCTCAGTATTATCAGGAAGCAGCTGTTTCTCTTCACTGAATCTCACACTGATCAGATCATCAGACACGATGAGATTACAGTAAGCAGTGTTGGGGTCCAAAGTCACTGGAGCTGAAGAGAGAGGACAGATACACACTCAAACACACATCAAATAACACAAATGATCATTATTAATTCATTGTTGTATTCTCAACTCACTGTATTGAACATTTTCCTGCATCTTCTGTATCACAGTGAACTTCAGGTTGCTCAGATGTTTTGGGACATTGATCAGAACTCCTGAAATGTTCTCTGGATCTGCTGGTGTACACTGGGTTCTGAAAAACATTCAGGAGTCAGTCGTGTTGATTTGGGTTCAGAACCGAGAGAGAAACAGGAAACACAATACAAACCTTTCCATTGTGCTCTTCAAGTTCTGTAAAAAGAAAGAAACACAGATTATTCATCCAAACTGAATTTGCTTTGAATGTTTGAAACTGACATTTGTCTCCAGTATAATGAATATTGAAGTTGTATAAATGTTCATTGTTTCCACCTGTAGGAATGAAAGATCTTCAGCTGTCATCTGCTCCTCTATGACTCTGATTGTGTGTGAAAGAGATGAAATCTGTCTGCTCATCTTCTCAATCTTCTCCTTCATCATCTGACTCTTCTGCTCCTCTTCCTCTCTCAGTGCTGTTATTCTGGCGGCCTCTTCATCATGTAGAAACTGGTGAAGTTTCTCAAACTGCTCATTAATCTTCCTCTCTGTGTGTCGAGCCTGAAACTGAAACAAAAGACATTTCAGAGAAAGATCTGATGGTCAAACTGTATATCGATATACACTTCCAAAAATGGGATGTTTCACACTCTTTAATTACAGTTTAATTCAAACCTTAATATGTTCTGCAGTTTGATCCAAATTCTGTTTAAACTCCTCAAATATTCTCAGTTTCTCCTGTAAGGGTTTTAGTGCAGTTTTGAGTTTCTCCTGAAAGAAATGGACATGTTAATATAAAGAGTTCTTACTTTCCAGCCCTGTTCTGCTTTTAGATCATTATGAGTTTGACCAGAATAATCTTCATTTACTGTCTGTAATTATTTGTTCATATATGCAATCATAAAGTATGCTGCAAGTTGTGCTGTTTCAATAAATGTTTTGAATATAATTGATCTGACCTTATTATCGATGACAGCTTCATCTACAGGACAGAATTTGTGATTTGTGTGTGTTCTGGAATCTCGACACACCAAACACACCGGCTGTTGATCATCGAGACAGAAGAGTTTGAGTTTCTCTTCATGAAGACTGCAGACTGCTTCACATCCTGATGAAGATCTTTGACTTCTCTCCTGTAAGAAAGTCTCACACAAGTTCTTCAAAACCTGATTTAATGGAGGATGATCTAATGTTGATCTACTTCTGCAAACTGGACATTCTTTCGATCCTTTACTTTCCCAAAACTTCTGAATACACTCTTCACACACACTGTGACTACAGGACAGAAGAACAGGATTTTTAAAAACATCACAGCACACAGGACAAGAGAAATCCTCCTCAGAAAAAGATTTAGACGCCATTTTCTGAGCCACACGTCAAAATCCTTCTTCAAAGTTTCACTTTCAGTTTACTAATCCTGTTTAACACTCAGTATTCTGTTTTTAAATCAAAGAGTTTCACATTCACAGCAGAGCATTTCAATAATGTGCATCCGAAATATTACTGTCCTAATCCTGATCAAATTATTCCGTGTTCTTCAGTCGAATGAGCTTCAGGTCAGACGTGATCTAAAACTGTAGATCAACAGGTGTGTCGGTCTCAGATTTCTTCCTGGTTAACTATGAAAGTGGGAGGGGTTTCCTTATTCACAACAACACCTGATGATTCTACATAAGTAGAAAGAGGCTTTACTTCACAGATTCATTTATGGGACAGAATTTGTGGTTTGGTGTAAATAATACAGAATAGATTAGAATAGAATACTTTTACATTTTGAATAGAGTTGATAATGAGTGTTACTATGTTTATTATTATGGGGTTTATTATTATTATATTGGTAACTCTTTAAAATATGGTTACATTTGTTAACATTACTTAACATGAACTAACAGTGTAGTATATTTTTATCAAGTTAATCAGGAGTAATCAATGAAAACATTGTTGATTTCTACCACAGTTATGTCTGACGGGCAAACATGCAGTTTACTGTGTGTAAAGGCCTGTGGACTGATGGAATTTGTGCTCAACATATGTGTGACTATTTGACGGTGTGTGCAAAAACATAAATAGCATTACTTGGGGGGGCTCTCATGACTGGTGGGAGAATTGATCTCTTCCAAAGGTGGTTCTCTTACTTCTTAATATGGTCAAGACCAGAGTCAATGAAGAGCATGATAGATAATGCATGTAAGCCACACCTTGTTTGAGGAGGTGTATTTAAGTGAAACCAAACCCAGAGATGCTTCAGTTGTTGTTGGTGCTGTGGTTTCACCGTAGGCAACTCGGCTTTATTGTGTGATAATAAAGTCTATTCTTCTGAAATGAAAACCCCAAAGATGCTGAGTGATTTTTCACAAAATTGGCATGAAAAACTACTACAATTGGCGCCCGAACAGGGACAGAAGAGAGCAGAGTCGTTACATCGCAGGCCGGCTGGGAAGGCAAACACAAACACGGTGGCCACCATTAAGAGGTAAGCAGATTTTGCTTATAAACGTTTGTGTTACTTGCCAGTTTGCCTGTGGTGGTAAGGACGCTCAGAAAGCTCTTCTAAACCAAAAAGGATAAAAAGAATAAAGGGTTTTGATTCCAGAAGGAATAATTGCATGCAATGATCTGTTTTTATTTGCTGGTAAGGATGTAGGTGAAATAGCAGTAAGTAACGGCGGAAAAAGTTTAAGAAGTAATAATATATATTATAATAAAGGATACGAAGGATAATAATAAAAGGTATTAATAGGTAAAGAAAAATTATTTTTCTTTCCGGTTAACGCTCTAAAGGATAATAATAATAGGGCTAAATAGGCAAAGGAAAAATTATTTATTTTCTTTGCGGATAAGGATAATAATAAGAGTTATTAATAGGCAAAGAAAAATTATTGATTTTCTTTCCGGATAGCGCTCTACAGGATAATAATAAAAGGTATTAATAGGTAAAGAAAAATTATTTATTTTCTTTCCGGATAACGCTCTACAGGATAATAATAATAGGGCTAAATAGGCAAAGAAAAATTATTTATTTTCTTTGCGGATACAAGCTACAGGATAATAATAAGTGGTCTTCATAGGCAGTAAAAGATTAAAAAGTAAATAAATAAAATAAATCCTGCAGGGTACTTAAGATACAAATAATGATAGTTGCGCAAGTTAGTGTTTTTTTTTTTTTTTTTAAAGCTCAGTGTTTATAAAGGCCTTGTGTTCGTAATAAGTGTAAAATTTATGTGCGTGTAAGCATAATTGTGGTTCAAGAGTGTTCAGAGTGAATGTGTATGAGAAAGTATGACTGAATAAAAATATAAGTCCGGTACAGGAATTGGAATGTGTGATAGTCGTTGACCATAAAAGGACCACTGTGTGGATGTAATATGAGCCCAATAAATAAATAAAAGACAAAGGCGGATGAAGTAAAGTTGTTCAATAAAGAAAGTTTATCATTTATATGTTGAATGAATGTTGGAAATGAAAGCTGGCTCAAAAACTGTGGAAGGAAATTTCCGTTGATAACATATAGAAAACTAAAAATGTTCCAAAATATCAGCCTGTGCTGCATAAATGGTAAGGTATATATATGCAATTTACAGCAGGGAAAATATATTTGGGCTATTTTCGACATTCCATCAATATATGGAGGCAGAAAAGAGCTGATAATTGCAGGCAGAAAAGGCACCTAATAGATATTCTGGTTGTAAAGTGGAGATAAAACCAATGATAAAGATATATAGATAGAAAGATACATTTAATAGAGTATAAACAAACAACAAGAAAATGAATAAAAACAGTGAGATAATATAGATGTAAAACGAAATTAGGAAAAAAGAAATCAAAAAGTTAACTCACAACTGGCTGGAAAACATTTAGTCTAGCAGCTGTTGATTGGAATGGGCTAGAGCAAAACTCCTAAACTAGACTGTAGCATATAAATGTATTTGACTTCATGCAGAGAATCTATACATTCAAGAGATATTGTAGGGTGTGTGACCAAGACAGAGAGACTCAGCCCTTGCTGTGTGAACAGAAAGTTAACTCTCAGCTGTGAGTTTTTTTTTTAGACTAGCAGCTGAAAAATATGCCAGACCTCTGAACTAGTCAGTCACAGAAGACAAGTGAACTTCATATAGAGAATTTGTGAAGTCAAAAGAGATATCTGTGCTTAAAGTTTAACCTTTAAAGCACAGGGACAAGTAACAATAAAAAATTTGAAATTGAAATAAAAAAAATGAAACAACTGTAAAGTAATTAAAATCAGATTAAAAAATCTAAAATAGCTAGGAGAAAAATAAAATAATAAATAATAAGAATAAGAATTAAAGCTTTGGGTCCAGTGTATTGCATTAAACTGAAGTCAACTAAGAAATTGGAATTTAAACAAAGGTTGTATATAAGATAAGTGTTGTTATATTACATAAGGTAAAACTCCAGTGGAAAGAGTAAAATCTAGAAGTCCACTGTGTAAAATCTCAAAGAAATGAGAAAGCAAAATAAATAAATATATAATAAAGTGACGTGAATTAACTTTGTGTATTAAAAAGTGAAGGTGAAAGAAATTGGAAAAATTGTTTCAAAATATTGCTGTTGAAGATTAGTGTAGAAGGAAATACATAAAAAATAAGAGATTAATTTATTCTCTAAATATATTGATTTATCTAAAATAATGCTGCTAAAATAAGTTTTCATTTTTATATGCTAAGTAAAAATGAAGAAACAACCAGTGAAAAAATAAAAACTAAGATCTAGATGAAAACTGATCCTAAAGGTAAATTGACAAACATATAGGAAATGTATTCATGTATGGAGTATAATAATTAATATATTAGAAGATGATAAGGAAAAAGAAGACATTTAGATTAAACGGTTAAAAAATAAATAAATAAAAAGATAAGAGTAAAAACTAAGAACAGGAAAAATAAAAAGAATAAAGTAAGAGCTATGTCCAGAAAGTTTAAAATTCACTGAGAAATATGAGGCAGGCCAGAAAAGCTGAGGCGTGCAGAGGAGGGTAAAATGACAGGATCCTTTTTAAAAATACCTCCCTATGTGACCCCAAAGGTCAGCTCCCAAAGGTCAGCTCCAAATATTTTAGATCGAATGTGGATGGTATTTCTCTTAGTGAGGCCAGTAGTTATCAAAGCCACAGAAAATGGGAAAGGGAAATTAAAAAGAAAGATTTTGAAATTGGAATATGAAAAGTAAATCTTAAATGTGAAAATTTCACATTCATGTGTCTGTTTTATGTTCTGTCTAGTCCAATATGAGAGAATAACATTTTTAACAATATTAACTTAAACTATAATGTCTTGATATATACATTTACCCAGGATTATATGTTTTATTTTTCATGTGTTTAAATATGTCTGGAGAACAATGTACATGTGTGTGCAACTTCATTGGTGTAAACTTGATCAACCAACAGAAATAAGACAGATAGTGTTTATTATTTTTGCTAGAAAATGTCTGACTGGAGAGATTGAGTGACACCTGATAGTAAACAGAGAGGTTAAACCCGGTGTCTCTCATAATGTCTCTAGTCAAACACAGGGGGCCCCCGAATTTAGAAAAAAGAGATAGCAGATTCTTTTAGGATTAGACATTTTTCTTTTATTTTGTGTTTTATGTATTCAGTGTAGGCATTGGTTGATCATGGGTACACTGAAAGTTGTCACTGAGACTAGAATTAAAGAAAATAAATTTAAGAATGATTTAAATCATTGCATGTTCTCTACGTTTCAAATTTACTCAGAAGTTTTTTCTTGGGTTTGTTCTATGACCAGTCATGCCAGATAAAATTAAAATAAGTCCCAATATGTTGTGTATTTGATTGAAAAAATATTGATAATGCTAAGGAAAAACTGGAGATTGGTAGTAGGTGAAACTCATAGAAAAACATTAAGATTAAATTGAATATCATGAATAATTTGATGTTCATGTGTCTATTCTGTGTGAAATTGATGCTAACTATGTTTTACTCTCTCTGTTGTCAGCATTGTATAAGTCATTTCAATAACTCATACTGGAACCAGTCTCTCAACATTGCAGATTGCTGAGCCAGGTGATTTATTGAAGAAGCTTATATTACAGGAGACAGTCCGGAGAAAACGAAAAGGACTGAGAAATACAGTATGTGTGCGGTTATATGATTGGCTCTCCTACTATCATGAATGCTGGTAATCATTACTGAATTGACATTTCAATTGTGGATTCAAATTTCTCTTGATAAGTTAATTTCAGTCATATATAATTAATTGGATGTTTGATTCTCCAACTGCCATCCATGGGTGCAATATCCATGTCTAAATTGTTCTGAGGGTCTAAATTTAAATCAAGAATCTAATTGCGAATTTGTTGATGTGAAGGTTAAATATTACAACTAAATGGCAAAGTAAGAGTAACATATTGGATTGTTTACTCCCCTAAATTTTCCAAAGACTACCCTCACTTTAAAGAAAAAGCTTAATCAGTACTGCAAGGAGTTAATTAAGTGTCTATTTCTAATAAGCTATTTTTATTTTAGGTAAAATCCATGAAAATACAATTTTAGAGGTATACAGTTTATGCGCAGTGACATCTGTCTCTGCTATTTAACTGAATAATTGATCATGAAATGCTGATAAGTATAAGAGGATAATAACTGAAAAATCATATTATTAATGGATGATAACATTAAGATATAAAAATGAGACTAGTAAGAAATTCAAAGGACATAATGTATTTTACTGATCAATTATTGCAAAACACAAGATATATGTCTGAACTTCCATTGTGCCACTTTACTATTTTATTTTGTTTAAAATCTTTAATTTATTTTCTGTTAATTTAAAAAGGTGATTTATGAATCATAAGAGAGTTTATTGATTTAAAACGAAAACTTAAATTTCTCAATGGTCTGAATACAAATGCGCATTAATTTTATTGCGCGAGGAGGGAAGGGATAAGAGGAGTAGAAATTCTAGAAGTTTTCTTGAAGATGGTTTACAATGGCAAAGGTTGAAAGCAGATAATATAATAAAGTATATTTGATTATATCATTTTATTAAATTTCATTTATCACTATTCTCACTGTTGTAGAATTACAAATGCGTTATTGTGATTTTCTAAGAAAGAAAAAAGGAATAACTGTAACAACAGTGTGAAGGAGTGCAATCTCTCCCTCAAATTCTTTCCCTCTCGCTCTCAGTTTAAGTTTTTAAGTGGGCTAAAACCATATCACTAAATTGTTTTATTAGGGCCCAAGCACAAAGTGCGTAGGACCCTATTGTTTTCGTTAGGATTATTATTATTATTATTATTATTATTATTATTATTATTATTATTAGGGCCCAAGCACAAAGTGCGTAGGACCCTATTGTTTTCAGTTAGGATTATTATTATTATTATTATTATTATTAGGGCCCAAGCACAAAGTGCGTAGGACCCTATTGTTTTCGTTAGGATTATTATTATTATTATTATTATTATTATTATTTTTTTTTACTTAACTTACGGGCACTTTTGGGGCTCTTAACATGCTCAAAAACTCTTGAAACTTTGCACACGGGTCAGAACCTGCGGTCATTAGGGCCGGGCTGAAGCTGGTACCCGGGCGTGGCGGGGGCTCGACAGCGCCCCTGGAACAGGGTCCGAAAACTTGGTCTATAACTCAAACACGCTTGCATGTAATAATATGAAACTGGGTACACATATAGATCTCATCGTTTCATATATCCTTCATACTTTTACTTTTTACCCCAGACCAACAGGAAACCGTCTATTTAGGGTTGTTTGAAAACGCACGCTAATGGAATTTGGAATACTCCTCCCAGAGAATTCCACCAATCGCCACCAAACTCGGTCAGCATGATGTCAAGACATTGAGCATGAAAAATTGCCGGCAGATTTTTGATATCTCTAACGGTTTGGCCGTGGCGAGGAAACGAAATGATGGCGAGAAATGAGAAACAGTCAGAGTGTTATAACTTCTGCATACATTAATTGATCTCGATGAAACTTCAGCGGTGTGTTCGCTGTAAGAGGCCGATCGCATGGATGTGACTATTGTGAGTCAAAGTTATAGCGCCACCAACTGGCAGAAGGAAGTGTGTCACTTTCAAAATACTTTAAAATCACCCACTTATTGTTACACGATTTACTTCAAACTTTATGTGTACAATGTAAACACCCGGCAGATGTAGACGTGTGAAAGGATTATTGATATCTTAAATACTGTTGTTGTGGCAGCTCCTCAAACTTGAATTTTCTTTTTTGATGCCTGGTGCAGGGGCTCAGTAGCGCCACCTTCAGACAAAAGTGGGGTATTGGTTTCATACTTTGACCTAGAGTCAGATATTTTGGTTTGAATGTGGAACACATTGCAAATGAACTTTGAAGCTCCAAAAAGCACACAAAGGAAGCATAAAAGCAAGGAAGTGTGTTATAACTTTTGCATATATTAACTGATCTCGATGAAACTTCAGCAGTGTGTCACATGGATGTGACTACTGTGAGTCAAAGTTATAGCGCCACCAACTGGCAGAAGGAAGTGTGTCACTTTCAAAATGCTTTGAAATCACCCCTTATGTCTCAATTGAACAAACAGTTGATAAAGAAATCGGGTATCAATATATTGAATTATGAATTATTGCAGTGATCAACTTCAATGTCCGGTTAAGATGAAAATAAACTATTGCTCTGTCTAATCCATTATCTTTCTGAAACACGCCACAAAAACTTACAGAAACTGATAACACAAACATGATGTTGGAAATATACACTTATCAGAATAGTTATATTAAACTTTAGTCTATTTCAGTTAAAGCCATTTCAGTTATAAAGCTGTCTCCTGTAATTTCTCCTTTAATTCTATAATATAACCACTAGGTGGAGTTCTAAGCCTATTTTCTGTATTCTCGTTGTTTTAACGTATGAAGAACACTTGTACATGTTGTTGAGAACGCAGTGAAGTGTGACGATATTTCGCTCTGTGAGTTTTATGAGTACTCCGAAGTCTTTATTAAAACCAACACATGAAACATATGTCTAAAGAAAGTAGGGATGGGCTGATCGATCCGAACGTATCAAAACGTCCGAGAATGATGATCAAATTTCAAAATGCTTTGAAATCACACTCTTATTTTTATTGTAAACCTGTGATAAAACATATATGCTTGTGTTTTACATTTTTAAGAAAACAAAAAAATGGCAGCAAACAACCACTTTTATAATTATTGTTTTGGCGATCTTTGCGATTGATTTTCTTTCTGATTAATTTTCTGATAAATCTACCATTTGTTGTTGAAATGACGTAGTTCCAACGGGAGTGCGAAGTGGAGGGCGGTCCACCTTCTTCATGTAGCCAATCAGATGAGCTAATCGCTAACTCTCGATTTACTCTTATCTGATTGGTTTAAAACACGCCAGTCACCAGAACACGCCTTTAACATAATTTGGCTCAGACCCGTCTCGTTGCTGCAATGGTACTTTTAATAATGCACACATGCATGTTAAATAATAAATAAATAAAAGAACAAATGAATAAATAAATGAATAAATAAACCATGATTACTTAAGGTTACAAATACACACACACACACACACACTCCATCATTGCAATCTTGACATCGCAGCCTGTTCATTATATCCGCAATAAAATATAATAATAAAATAGTAAACCTAACATATAAAAATTACTCTGTTTAAATTAGGGCTGGGCGATAAAACGATCTCGATATGGCATCGCGATAATATTTATTTAGACTACGATGATAAACTTTTGACATGTTTACTCGATATGGATAGACCTAACAGCCTATTACAAAGCAGAAATAAACGGACAACAGCCAGTCAGAACGCAGATTTTGGCTTGTGCGTCTAAGTACACGCCCATTTGCTAGCAGAGCACTGTTTGAGCTACCGGCAGTGAAGAAAGTGAGTGTAAAGAAAAAATGAGTGGAAACGACTGAACTCGAACTATCTTCCAAAGCTGAGGAAATTGTTGACAAAAAAGGTAACAAGACGTCAATTATATGGAAGTGGTTTGGATATCTGAAAAGCGACGACGCGCAAATAAAGACGGTCTCGTGAAATATGCCGTCGGTCGGTGATAACCAAGACGGAAACACAAATAAAACCTTTTCGGTCACCTGAAAAGGTACCATCCCAGCGACCACACCGAGAGTATGAAAATGCGGGCCCATGTTAATGTTACTCCGTCCAAAAGTTTTGCAGACTAGTCTTTCTGGCAAAAACCTATAATAGGGTAATTAGGGTTACATGAGCACTACCTGAAAGGTGTAGCATACTGACTGCTTTACAATGTTTACATTTTGCACTTTTTACTCAGATTGCTACCTCTAAAACATTTGAGATATTTAAAACCAGTACACAATTAATATTTTATTTATCTGACAGTTAAGTACTTAAATCTGCCAGGGACTTTGTGGTTCACTTGTTTACATTTGTTGTCTTGTTGTACCTCTGCAAACATTTTGAAATGTTTGCTGCCCTGCCAAAGAAATTTGATGTGATAGTACTGTAGTCACAGCTTTTAGTTTGATATTTTATAATCGGTTACAAGGCAAGCTAACTTGCATTGTTTTGTCAAGGCAGATAAAGCATGTTTGCTAAAAGTAAAATGTTAACATTTAGATTTAAAGTTTATCAATACTCTTTTATAACAAAATATATTCTCAACCAATCCATGTTTGCACAGTTAAATGTTTGCATTGTTATTTATTTATGTTAATAAACTATATAGTTCAACTATTGAACCTTCTGGTTTCTTCAGGCATCATTATCAGTATACTTTTCAAACGGGCAGCATTATTAAATTATATATCGTAACAAATATCGATATCGATCAATATGGAAAAAAATATCGTGATAATATATTTTGCCATATCGCCCAGCCCTAGTTTAAATAGTCAGTAGTACAATTCGTATCATTCACAGTAAGCACCGCCCACTGTGATGTTTCCAAGCATATTTTTGCGCATGTAAAGCGGATGATTTTCTACGCCGGTATTGGAGCGTGAGTAAAGTACAAAGCCTATAATGAAGAATAGTTTAGCATCCAAATACATCGCAAATGTAAAAACATTTTGATTGTAAAGAGAGCGTTTTTTTATTCGTGTTCTGTTCTGAATATCATTCAATTTCAAGGATTTGTTGTGGAATGTTTTGAGAGTATCATCAAATAAGAATAATTCTCTCGTTTTAGTGATTCCCTAGTTATTTTTTTTATAATTCTAATCAGGTAAGGCAAGTAATATTCTCTGTGTCTTTATATAAATAAACCAAAACAAAAAAGTTTGAGCACCGCTGCTTTACGGCATGTTTTGGATTGTGGTCAGCACAGAAAACAGCGCACGGTTCTTAAATGGTTTGAAAGTTATATTGAAATGCTTACAAAGGAATGGATAAGAGGAATCGACATTTTTATTTAAAAACAAGTCATCTGAAACCTGACATCAAGTAAGGTGAGGAACAACGAATTTCACACACTTGGAAAATGCTTTTTATTTGAATGAGTGAATGTGGCTCTTAAAAGAGCCATTGTTGCTGCCCTTAAAAGGACATTTGTTGCTTCATCTTCTGAGTTCCACCTGCAGAGCTTCTCGGAGGTTGCTCGGCAGAAGCTGGTTTCCTCTGGTCTCAGGTGGACTCCGTCTCTGCACAGATGGAACAAGCCGATGTTTCTGTGGTGAATGCAGCGCATCTGCCTCTCTGCCGAGAAGCCAGACATGGCGCCGTTGATCCACCGCCGGCTTCGTTCAATGCCATAGCCAGTCCTGCCAGTCTGTCCTCTCCAATTTAGACGGGGTAAAATGCCAGAAAACACCAGCCTGGTTCTGGGAAACATTTGTAAGACTTCGGTCAGGTCACTCTTTATTTACCGAAGAAAATCGAGGCGGTTGCGGCCCACCCGACACAAACTGTTCCCTCCCAGGTGAATAATGAGAATATCTGGAGCTGTAGCTTTGGCCCTGAGAGAGCGCAGAGCTGGAAACAGCTGCTCCCAGAGTCTGCCTCCTCTGCCGTCCCAGGTGATCTCACACTGAAGACCGAGGTTTCCGTCCAGGCGCTGCTCACAGAAGCGAGTATGCAGTGTGCGGATGATGGAACTGCCGACGATCCAAACACGTGAAGCCATCTCAAAGACGAGTGAGGGAATGTGATTTACAACCGGTATTTATGAGTGTTGCACGTTTGGTTCCTAAAGGTGTTACAGGCCCCACCCATTTCCAGATTCAATAATCGGCTCGTTCTTACATAGTAGAGCACGTTCGCACATGCGCAGTCTTCAAAAACGGTGCTTTATTTATTTATGTACCGTACAAAAACGGTACATAAATAACATTTGTATGTGTTCTAAACAAAAGACACAGGTTGTACTGAATGTCCGAATGTCAGCTTGTTTATTTGGCTCAAGATAAGGATTTATTAAGTCCACATGTCATGCAAACAAGAAATGCTTCTAACTAGGTCGAGAGCTGTCGTTGCGAATGTTCGTTGGAGCTCTACAGCACACATCTTCTACTCGACAGTCAAAGTGAGGTTACGTTATTGCCCATCGTGCACAGCAACCCTAAAGGCACGGGGGTGGCGGTGCCACCGGCTTGGGCCCGTCATCGCTGCTCGCAGCTTTAATTTTCTTTTGATTTTCTTTTCTTTTATATGGAAAATGATGTGTTAGATACAGTAATATGAAGGAAAGTTTCAAACAGCTTTCCTCATCATGATTAAGTATTTGATATTCAGAGGGCAATTTGAAGTGAAGTGTTCATACTAAAGAGATCTGGAAGAATAAATGTAGGTTCTAAAACTACCTAAAAATTATTAAATTAAAGTGATGATTTAAATTAAGCATCTTAGAAGCTTGACAAAGGCGATCCTGTATTTTGATTTGTTCTGATGGTAAGTCTTCACCAAGAGACAAGGTCTTTTGTGACCTTTGCTAAAGGAAAAAAACATAACAACTTGAATGGAAATTAGTGAACTGTAAATGAGTTTAATTGTTGCATTTTACTTTTCATTTAGACAATTTCAATAGATTGTTGAACTTTGAATAATGCTTTGTGAATTTAACCATGTTTTGGACTGTCTCAATGTTTGAGCAGTTGTTGATGGCTCCATTGGCTGTGATGGTTCTCAGGTGATACTCCCTGAAACAAGGGAAAATGTCTGTTTACAGATACCAGAATATTAAAGATTGGATAATAAGACTGAGCGGTACCGAGACCAGAGACAAGAGATGATAACCCAATGATGGGTAAAATTCTCCAGTGGCAAGAGGTGACGACCCAATGACGGGTAAAAGACTCTCCAATTGCAAAATGAGAGCTGCCTAAGACAGGGCGCCACCGCCCTGGAAACATGCCCAAGAAGGGTGAACTGGGTTTAAGGAAGTGGATGGATGCTTTTAGGAAAGAAGCATCAAAAGGGAGGTCTAGAAGAAACCTGCCAGAAGTTGTGAGTTCCACTCAACCCAACTGTGTCTTAATAACCGCTTTATTAAAATATTTTATCACAGCGATGAATAACAAGCGTTCTATCACTGTGTTATCAGGGGATCACACCCTGTGTAGAAGATCAATTATAGATTGATATTGGAGGTAAAGCTTTGAGAACCATTACATACAAAGAAGTGCCTAAATTATTAAAGAAATATTAAGCAAACCTGGAATTGTTTGCATGATAAAGAATTATGATTGGAAAATTATTTTTGTTTATGCTTTTATTGAACTCATGTACATTTTAATAATAATGAAGAATGGAAAAGAATATATGGTGGTGACTAAAAATTAACATGGCCTGATTGCCAAAAGAATGGGGTGCACAATTAACTCAAATTAATATAATATCTGGATAATAACATTGTGGAAGGAATAAGATTCTGTTGTGTGTGATCGTTGGTAAAATAATTTAGGATTCAAGCTACAGTAAAGCAGATGACTTTGATTGATGTGAATGGCCCAATGCAATGGCAACTACCCTGAATGGACAGAAAGACCAACTTGGGAGGAAATTGATTCCTTCAATGAATATATAAGAAGATATGTAGAACCACGCCCTGGGTGTAAGTGCTGGTTAACCTCTCCCCAAAGGGTGACTCTCTACGATGCGTAAAGCATCTGGGTTGAAGACATCTACACTACAAGCAAGAACTCTTAAAATTAGGATGAATATTTTTGTTTAATGCAATCTACATAACTGTGACAACCAAAAACAAGACCAAACCAGAAGCACGTACATGCTTAAATATGTTAATTGTGACTATAGAAAGTCACAGAGGAGGGAATATGTAGTATATTTTTATAAAGTTAATCAGGAGTAATCAATGAAAACATTGTTGATTTGTACCACAGTTATGTCTGACCGGCAAACATGCAGTTTACTGTGTGTAAAGGCCTGTGGACTGATGGAATTTGTGCTCAACATATGTGTGACTATTTGACGGTGTGTGCAAAAACATAAATAGCATTACTTGGGGGGGCTCTCATGACTGGTGGGAGAATTGATCTCTTCCAAAGGTGGTTCTCTTACTTCTTAATATGGTCAAGACCAGAGTCAATGAAGAGCATGATAGATAATGCATGTAAGCCACACCTTGTTTGAGGAGGTGTATTTAAGTGAAACCAAACCCAGAGATGCTTCAGTTGTTGTTGGTGCTGTGGTTTCACCGTAGGCAACTCGGCTTTATTGTGTGATAATAAAGTCTATTCTTCTGAAATGAAAACCCCAAAGATGCTGAGTGATTTTTCACAAAATTGGCATGAAAAACTACTACAACAGTCAACAATACGTTTAAAGCATATATTAATCTTTAAAATAGTTTAATATCTTTCTTGACTTGTCTGCTGCTTTCAACACAGTGAACCACCAGATTCTCCTGTTCGCACTTTCTGACCTGGCATCACAGGAATTGCACTTGGATGGTTTGACTCATACATCACAGGCAGATCCTTTAAGGTAACCTGGAGAGGAGAGGTGTCCAAGTCACACCAGTGGTAATTTACCACTCCTCTTTTCAATCTACACTACATCACATGAACCTATCGTTAAGGGGCATGGCTTCTCCCACCATTGCTCCACAGATGACAAAAAGCTCTACCTGTCGTTCCAGCCTGATGACGCCACCGTCTCAACTCGTAGCTCTGCCTGCCTCTTGTAGATCTCAGCCTGGATGAAGCAAACATGCCCATTTGGGGCCTGTGTGGGGCCACTGCAGGCAGAAAATGTGGGCCCGAAGAAGGCAGCCCATTGTGGGCCCCGGTACCGGCATGAAATGCGGGGCATGTGTGGACCCACACTATGAGCCCAAAAGTGTGGGATGAGTGTGGGCTCCCAACACTATGAAGAGTGGGGCCCATTGTGGGCCCATAACATGTCCGTGGTATGCCCACACTTTGGGCTGGGTCTGGGCTCTCCCACTGCGGGTTCAAAGTGTGGGCGTATTGTGGGCATGTTGCGGGCTCACAATAGGCCTACTCTGCTTAATCCTAACCCCACAGCGCAGCCGGGTGTGCCCACAGGTTGTGTGGGCAAACTGTGGATATGGTATCTGGGCCACAGTATGCCCTGTGGGTGTGCTCAGTGGGTTCTTAACAAATAATATAATTAGTTTGGTATTACTTTGTACCTGCAGAGTACCACAGCATATGCAGAATAATTGCACTTGTTGAAAGTAGCATTTATATAGTAAGAGTCACATTTTTGCCAGGAAGAAATGAAGAAAATATATTCAATTGAGTACAAAATTGATCATGGATTAAATAAGTAAAATACATTTTATAAAACAGAACAATAACCACATAGAACCACGTTAGAAAACATTAAGTATAAATCAATCCTCTCAGGGGCACCAGTGGATGCCATTTATCTTCTGCTCCTTCCTCCATCCCTGTCTCTAGCTTTGCCGAGCCACATTTTAACCGGTTACTTTTTGTCACATCATCTGTGAGTAAGAAAACAATAATTGAAAAGTAAATGTAAAAAACATTTTTTAGGGCATTTCCACCTCAGGACGTTCCCTACGTCACCAAGAATCTTTTGAGGATCTCAAACTAGTCGACTTGTGCTGCAAGTCAGCATTTTAAATAATAGTCAACTAGTCTGTTAATATTGATTCCCTTTAAACTTCTCAACATTTTATTTATGTTTTGCGTAAAAAAGAATTTCTACAAAGGATATGCCTAAATTTCGGTGATGTTAACGTTACTTAAAAAATTATTATTAACAGAATTTTTTAAAAAGTGTTTATCTGAAGCGGATGATTTCATTTCACATCAGGTCTCACATGCGTCTCCCTTTCAATCGCGGTGTTCGCAGAAAAATGTACTGACAAGCATAATATGGTATGTTATTTATGCTTCATTCTTAATTATCATTAGGCCATAATTTAGATATCACTTTCCAATTGTATATTTTGTTTTGCACATAAAGTGCAGGTTAACAAAGATTTCAAAACTGAAATCAGATTTTACTTTGTCAAAATGACGGAAAGCATTTTTAATTATCTGTCAGTGTTTTTAAAATTCATTAAATGACAGACACTTTTCCGTTAATGCAACCTCTGGTTATAAAATGTCAGCAAACTTTTAGTTTGTAGAAGTACCGTAGTAGTTTTGGTCAAATCTAAAAAAATATCAGCTGTAAAAAAGGTCTAGCCTGGTTGAGCCAAAGCCAACAATATTCTGTAATTTGGCCTTTTACAATTTTACAATTCAAATCTAATTTTTGATTTTGTTCCCCTTCTATGGTCTTATCACACATGTACATTACATAATGTACCTATGACAGCTCTGCAGACCAGCATATCCCCAAAGGCCAACTTCTGGCCAGAGCCGTCAGCACAATTGTTGAGCAAGTGGGGTAGTTAGCATGCGCACAATGATGCGTCTTGTGTTGGCAGATGGGTTGCCAGATACTTTGCCTAAAAAGAGGCAATAATGTATTAGTGTACTCATAAGACAGAACTGTAATGGAAAAACTGTAATGGAAAATGTAATGAACTTTTGATTACAGAATATGGTATTTGAAGAAACAAAATATACACTTTCACTGTAGCAGGCCTCCTCCTTAAGCCTATTTTCGACTATTCCGAGGTCCTGCATGTTGCTCAGTGGCAAACGGATGCCCTCTGGTAGGACTGCAGCTGGAGAGCTGCGATTTGTCAAAGACAATAAAAGCTCCTTGATCACAGACACCTCTTCTTTTAAATGTTCGAGCTGACTTATTATGTGCTGTTGCTGTTGACACAGTAAGTTATAATATGTTATATATAAAAGCCCAAAAGTTGTAAACAGCAAGCATAGCATTTACTAATGTAATCTGAGAAGTTGTTTGTAGACTCTATAGACTGTCCCTATGTCAAAATTACTATTGGGAGTAATTTATGTATGTAAACAGTCAATCCAGTAAGAGAACACACACCTGTTAATGTTTCCTTCCTGTCTGTCTCTCTCTCTCCTCCTCAGCTCTGTCTCTCAGAAGCTGTCTGTCTGTCTCTCTGTCTGTCTCTTTCCTCCTCTCCCCTCAGGGGCTCTCTTGCCCTTAGAAAGACTCCTCTCTCCCTCCAAAAGGTGCAATAGTTTAGCGATCCCACTGACAGATGAGCGCTGAAGCAATGCTAACCTGGAATTACTGTGCTCTGTGCTTTTCTCAAGCTCACGCACGTTTGTGGTGTTTCCTGTCAGAAAAAGCCTACCGGCAAAGCAAAACATATTATATGTGGAAGGTGAATATGTGATCCAGTCTCAGGAAACATTTTCCCCATTTGGAAGTTGTCAACACAGCAGATCATTAGTGAGGGAGCGTACCTTACTGCCCAAACCCCATCACGGGTTGAGGCTGGATATTCGCTCCTTCTGTTATGAAAGGCAGCAGGTCCACAATCGATAAGGACAGCGTGAGCATCTTCGTTGATTGCCCCCCACAACGCTGCGTCAAATACCTGATTAATCCACTGTGTGCTGCTGCTGCTACAGCTATCCTCTGCCTCAGGTTGTGCTGCGCTGCTAACACTAGCCTCAGCCTCCTCTGGTCCCTGGTTAGCTTGCTTGTCTTCCACAAATTCTTCACCCTGATTCTCCTCCTGGCTCCATTTGAAGAACATGTGAATAGATGGCACATGTCTTAATAAAGACGCCTCCCTCTCATCTTTTTCGTTTGTGTTTACTACAACCACTCTCGCTAAGTCTCTACGACGAGTACTCCAGCAGTCCACTCGATTCAGCGCTGGGTTATTTGAAGATAGCGCGGGCTTTCCACACTTGCGCAATAAAGCAATAAATGCAGTATATGCAATAATAACATGTATTGTAACAAGTGTAACAAGTGTAAATAACTATATTTATTAAAATTATTAAATGGACAATAAAGCCCTCCCTACACCTACCCCTAACCGATAAACATTTTATTATTAAACAGTCGTTAGGCACTTTATTTCCATAAATATTTTATAAATTTTTATTCAAAATAAATGCCTTTCCGAGATGATATGTGATGGGAAAAGAGCGAGTTCGGCAAAAGGTGTCAACACCTACTTTCAAGAGCCACAAACCCTATTGCCTGCGCCAACTCACTGGGTCTTCACCTTGGCGCAGTACAGCTCTCCTTGCAGAATCCATGATCTTTTCTGGAGACAGAGCCCGAGACCAAGGTCTCTTTTTGTTCTCCTCCTTCACCTTTAGGGCCATAGAAGAGTCACACATATTCAGACTCCCCTCAGCTCTCCATTTCTATAAAAAAAAAAAAGTATTAATATATACTGTGGTATTGTGGTAATGTATATGAGGTCGTGAGTATTAATTAAGCAGTATGGCATGATACATTTTGAAATATATTGCATATTGTTAAGCATGACATGAAGTGTGACTTCAGCCGTGACTATATTCACAATATGGCAAAGCCTCGTACTGCCAACTTGAACACTTTTAAGTTTTTTTTTTTTTTTACACTTTAAGCAAATAGTTCAAACATATGTTACATATTACTATATCTTACAGTCATCTGAGTGCTACTGTTCTTAGTCTTCTTGATAAGTGGATCAGTTTATACATGTGAAGAATACTGAATGATGCATTTGAGATAGTTCCCCAAGAAATGAAAATAATCTTATCATTTATTCACCCTTATGCCATCCCAGATGTGTATGACCATGTGATCTTTGTGTTCAGCAGAATAAAGAAAGTAATGAGGCATGAGGGTAAATAAATAATGATAATTTTCATTTAATGTACAATCCCTTTAATGTGATGAAAATCATCAATATATGATCATCATAATTCTAAGTATTATGAAATTTGTTTGTTTTAATACATTTGCAGTCTTGTCAAATAAACGATTTTGTCTTTAGAAAACGTCATTAACACTTTCTCAACATATAGCAGAGATACAGTACAGTGCCACAATATACAATACGCTTGAATATTTATTAGATTCAAGGTTTATACAAGGCCCCCTTAGTAGAACCTAATTTTAAATTTGTATTTTCAGAGTATTATTTCATACTTTATGCTTTGTATAAAAGGGTTGTCGAACAAAAACATTTATTACACTATTAATTGAAATAAGAGCATTTCTACCCAATATTACAAAAAATAACCGGGCTTAGGTGGTTGGGCAAAGAAGATATTTATATTTTATTTTGTGTGGTACCCGTTCTGAAAGTTTAAAGTACTTTTAAATGCTTAAAGTTGGATATGTGTTGGATATGTGTACAGGTCTTACAGTAAAGTACAATAAACATACGTGCATTTATATAATGTCTAAATATATAAAGAGAGAGAGAGAAACTTACCTCCGTTTCAACAGTGTCCAAATTTGTATTTGTAGTAATAATCTCGAATCTGAAGAAACATTTGTGCGCCGAACGAGATGTTTATTATAACATCCGCTGCAGCATCGCTCTTCTGCTGATTGGTCAATTCCTCTTGGCAACCAGATAGACGCGCACCTCATTGGCCAATTTCGCGAAGAATCCAAGTAACGGTATGGGCCGTGATTGGTCAATTCCTGGTAGCAACCAGGTAGTGACTTACGATTGATTGGTTAATTCTTCGAATATTCTTTTTTTATTTTTTATTTAAATAAATGTACATTTATATTTAATTTATTTGGCATTTATTGGACAGTTACAGTGAAGAGCTGTGTCAGAAATGAACTTGTCCGTTATTTCATTATTACGGTTTTGTGTTTATTGTATTATTAGATGGATGATGTCTAGTTATGTAACCCTTCTATAGCGACTGTTGGGAGTACGCTCAACTAAACACGATAAACAGTGTATAAATCGCGACACTTTTCGCATTAAGACGGTTACAAACCTTAAAATGAAACCAAGTGAAGGTTTAATGTCATCAAACATTTAGAGTTTATAGTATGACTTGTACAAACATTAGACATACGTACATTACATTTTTCCACAGATAATGGTCAGTTTATATTTTCCTAATATAGGCCTACATATACAAAAACAAACCTAACACTTAATAACTATTAATAATACCAACACATTAACGTTAATTACTCAACTAACAAAGCGAACTACACACTAAATATTAAAAACGTATAAAAACTAACATATTATTATCAGAAACGCACAATAGATTTCCAGTCAGCTGTTTAACGGATTAAACGATAGGTCGCGAGACAGTCACTTTGAAATTCGCGCCACAAGCTCATTGAGTGATAGTTTGCTCGTGGCCAGTTCTGTATATTTAGTAACGGACGCAATGAACATAAATCTGGCAAAGTTTATATTTTTATTGTAAAAGAAAATGTACATTTATAATTGTATTTATGTTACCCTGGAATTAAACTACACTGCTGTTGTTGATGGAGTGACTGTAAATTGAACATCTTTATCTCTTGAGTGCCTTCCCAGTAAACACAGAACGTTCCCCTAACGTTCCCATATGGTTCTCATTTGGTTATTTTTTGGGGAACCAAATAAGAACGTTCTCTGTAGGTTCTTTTTTATAACCTAAAGAGAACCTTCCCTGCAGGTTGTTATTTTATAACCTAAAGAGAACCTTCCCAGAACGTTCCCTGCAGGTTATTTTTAGGTTTAATTTTTATAACCTAAAGAGAACGTTCTGGGAACGTTCCCTGCAGGTTGTTATTTTATAACCTAAAGAGAACCTTCCCAGAACGTTCCCTGCAGGTTATTTTTAGGTTTAATTTTTATAACCTAAAGAGAACGTTCTGGGAACGTTCCCTGCAGGTTATTATTTTAATATCACTTACCATTAACAGGCAGTAGAGGGCGCTCATATTTAATATTCATAGGGTTTCCTTACCATTTTCCTGGAATGTTTCAGGTCTTTAAGTAATTTACTACTCAACTGATGACTTGAATCAGGTATGTTATACCTATATTATAAATTATAATATAGAAATGATATAAATTTTAAAGATTTTTCATGGTTTATTTGAAAGATTTTTCATTTTTTATGGTTTACAATTACATACACTGTTGGGCCGAAATCTATTTGGCAAGACTGAACAAAACAACACTACAATTTCAATACAGAGTTTAACAGTTTTATTAAAACAATAACAAATGGGAGGGGAGGTTTTATTTCAACAGGAACAATAAAATAAAAAACTGACTCTGTTGTATTCCAGATGTGTTCCTCGGGACACCAACCCCAACTGCTGAATACAGGGGAAACATTATTGTGCATCATTCACCTGTCACCCATCTGTGTCCTTCATGTAATGCAGCCTCCTCCCAAATCAGCAAAATGATAAACTGAGGAATAGATGAACACTTGCAAAAGTAGAGACTGGATTAAAAACATAAAAATACATCTAAGTTTTGGCGAATGGATGGATGTGAAAATGGTTTAGCTCCTAAGGTTATTTGCCAGTAGTAAACAAGTAGCTACTATTGTTGTGATAAATGCACACAGAAGGACACATAGGTGTTGGACCGACCTAGTGGTGGATAACCTCACTTTGCACCATTGAGGCTTCCAGTGGATAAAGCAATTTCCAATTGACTACATGCATCAAACCTGCCTAGGTGTTTAAAAAGAAAACACAACATTAGTATCACTAAGGTTGTAATTTTCTAAGAGATGTACATTTATGATGGGACACTGAAAAGTGAAAAGAACTGACCTGTGCTAGTTTGCTCTTTATACACTGGCAGCCAATGTATACCATGTGACCTATATAACCCAGTTGTAGGTTAGAGACAAAAAGATTCATATGAATGTGATTTTTAAAAGATCCGATTCACCATTACATCCTACAACAAAATATATAACAATTACAAATGATCCATGAGTGTTTTAATTTTAATAATTATATTTCCTGTACGTTATTTTTGTATGGAAAACGGTTTCATTCACAACTAATTAACATATGATGCACCTTGCACTTCTCTTACATGTTTGATTTACTTTAAATTCTATAAGATAGATTTCATCACTGCATTTTAAAAATTTTAAAGCTCCTTTAACAGGGCCGCGTGCAAAACGCGTTAGACAGCTCTGGGAAAGCGCTCACAATCCCACAAATTATCACACTATGAAAAAAACATACATTTCACATATTATTCCATATCATTCTACTTACTTCTCAAACATTTGCACATCAAAGCCGAATGCTTCCACCATAAGGGCTGCCACGCGTTGATAGAGTAAACTCGCGTGTAGCTGGTTAACCAAATTAAGTTAAGAATTCTTCGCTTGCATGCATGCTTATGACGACTATAGCATATATCGCCACCTATGGGTTGTTGAATATGTATTATACGTTATGTATATTTCCCATCCCATCCAGGCAGGTACCCAACACCCGATTCATTTTAATTGTTAATTAATTTCGTAAATCTAGCCAATTTAGTTAACATATTTATATTCAAAAGTTTATATATAACTTATATTTACTAAATTATTGTGGTATATCACTTTTTGACAAGGTAACGCAAGGTATCGTTCTATAAATGTAGCCTACATTTAAAAAAAATAATAATAATAATATAAATATACATTTGTGCGCGTGCCATTGTCCGCGAGCGGGCATATATAAGCAGGGGTTGTGACCACTGCGCGCAGAACCCGGTTTTCATTGTAAGTGGGCATCCTATTCTACCAGCATTTTTGAGGTAAAGTACTTTTTACGTAACTGATTTTACTTTTAAAACATACGAACCCCCTACAAAGGTATTACGCTTACAAATTTGAAGAAAGTAAATAATAAAATCTAATTATAGCATACTAGTATAACCTAACGTTAAGTTACTCTAACCACATAAATAAGATAAATAACTGCCGCTTTCACCTAAATGAACATTTTTAATTGTCACAAAATTGATTAACTGTCTTTTCCAGTAGGATGTACCCCTACTTTTCACATAAACAATGGTTTTCCGGTTTTTTCCCCACCGTCCACTAGTCCATCCATCCATCCATCGTCAACCGCTTATCCTGTGTACAGGGTCGCGGGGGGCTGGAGCCTATCCCAGCTAACATTGGGCGAAAGGCGGGGGACACCCTGGACAGGTCGCCAGTCCATCGCAGGGCCACACATAGATAGACTCACACTCACATCCACATCCACACCTAGGGCAAGTTTTTTTTTTTGGAGACACCAATTAACCTAGCCTGCATGTCTTTTGGATGGTGGGAGGAAGCCGGAGTACCCGGAGAGAACCCACGCAGACACGGGGAGAACATGCAAACTCCCCACAGAAAGGCCGGGGCAACCAGGGTTTGAACCCACGACCTTCTTGCTGTGAGGCGACAGTGCTAACCGCTGCACTACCGTCCACTATGATTAAATAGTCCCCGTCCACTATGATTAAATAGCTATAATTAAATAGCCTGCCGTTAAATGCCGTTAAGCCTGTGTGACGTCATTTGGGATAATAACCCGCTCATTTTGAAATGAACTTATGCGTTTCATCAGTCATCATGTCTGTGAAGTTATAGTTACTTTAAAATAAATAAAATATATAATTATTAATAATTTTATCTATACTTTGTATGGAAAGCCCACAGGCTTGGCTGCGAGCGCGTGAGCGTGGTGTACGCGCCAGCGCTCGCAGCTAAGCCTGTGAGAGCGAGAGACGTGGCTTGTAAAGATGAGATCAGATCTATAATGAAATCGGCCATCCGTCTGTCAAATAATAATAAAATAAGTTATTATTAGTATTATTAATACTATTCATAATTATAATGACAATGATAATAATTATATTTTATTATTACTGTTAACAGTATTAAAAATAATAATAGGCCTACTAATTAGTAGCCTAGTAGTATTTTCAAGAAGGAAAATGTATTTTACTGACTTAATATGGTTTCTTGTTTGAAAAAAAAAAAAAAACAGAAGCACATTCAGACATTAAAATATTTACAGGCTTAACAATGAGTGAGGACAAAATAGAACGTTCGAGGCAATATCTAAGATCCTGGAGAGCAACTAAACGTGTTCTTCAAAAAATACAGTGGAAACTTAAAATACTCTATCATTTCTGGTCACACAGAAAATAATAACACTTCGTGAAAAGATCTTGGTGAAAAGATCCTGAGTGGAAGATCCTGTGGATCCCACAATATTTTGGCCTTATAATGTATTGTCCTATAAATACTGTATAAAAATATGTATAAATATTTCCAAACAACATTTTACATGAAATCTAAAACTTTGGATTTAGAATGGACTCAAGATCCATGAGGCAACGCTACACAAGGCAGTGGAAATATGCCCGGAGGTCACTGGCTGAAAGGAGTATTGGAGAAGAATCAAAATGGCATCCAATAACAACTCAACACAGTCAAAGTAATGTCAACATGGATGAAAGAAATTATAATGACAAGGATATCCATAGTGCTTTTGAGAGTGTAGAGACTGGAGTCAGTGAGCAGAAAAGCAGTTCAGGGCATAAGAGTGTGGGAAATGGAGACAGTGAAGAGAAGTGCAGTTCAGGACACGAGGGTGTGAATAATGCGGTCAGTGAAGAAGACTGTAGTTCAGAGCCTGAAGATGTGGATGAAATGCCTCCAGCCTCACTCACAACGTTTCTGCAAGAGTGGAGTATGAAACACCTCATTACTCATAATGCCATTGATGACCTTCTGAGGGGACTTAAAAACCATGGACATCCAGAACTGCCTTTAACAGCAAGAACCTTGCTGCAAACTCCAAGACAAATCAAAACAGTGACAAAGTCAGGGATGGGGTGTGTTCATTTTAACATTAGAGAGAGTCTTAGTGAGCAGCTGCAGCACTACCCGAAAGAGATGACAGAAACAATAACAGCACTGGAGATAGCATTTAATATTGATGTAGAAGCAGCAGGACACATCTATGGCCCATTCTCTGTGCCATTCATCTGACACCCATCAGAGTTTTTCCTGTCACACTGACATTTGGTCCTTCCAGACCAACAAATTTGGATTTTGTTGAGGAAGCCATAAAAGACATTCAGGAACTCCTTGACAATGGTTTGGAAGGAAAACAGATCAAAATTAGATGTGTTGTCTGTGATGCACCAGCAAGAGCAGTGGTGAAGAAAATCAAGCAGTATTCCGGGTATTTTGGGTGTGACAAATGCACACAGAAGGGAACATGGATATCTAGGCGAGTGATGTACCCAGAGGTAGACAACCTCACACTACGCACCAATTAAATATTTCGTGCTGAAATGACCAGACGTCAGGAGAATGAGGCCACTCCAACATCTCCCTTTTTGAGGCTCCCATTGGACATGATAAGTCAATTCCCAATTGACTACATGCACCAAGCCTGCCTGGATGTTATGAAGAAACTCATTACAGAGTGGGTTAGAGGAGACAGAAAGGTGCGAGTGTCTGCTGGCTAAATAAATGAGGTGACCCAAAGGCTGCAGTCACTCAGGAAGGCCATCCCAAGCTGTTTCCAAAGAAAACCAAGGGGTCTAGAGGACATAGATAGGTGGAAGGCAACTGAACTGCGACAATTTGCTGTATACACTGGCGAGATAGTGTTAAAGGGAATTCTGGCAGACCAGCTGTACGACCATTTTATGGCATTCAGTGTTGCATTGGGCCTTCTTCTTTCACCCAGCTTGGCAGTGGACTACAACAACTACAGCACTGAGCTGATGACTTACTTCGTGGGAAAAACAAAAGACCTATATGGCTGACCACTTCATGGTGTACAACATCCATTCAATGGTACATCTACCAGCAGAGGCGATGCATTTTGGCAGTCTTGATGCTTGCAGTGCATTTCCATTTGAGAACTATCTTGGAAAGCTCAAGCGACTCATAAGGTCAGGAAAGCAGCCACTTGTTCAAGTGGCAAAACGGTTGATGGAGATTTCAAAGTCTTCACAGACTCAATCTGTGGTGGTCACAAAGTGCAAAACCGCAAGACCAAACAATGCCTTCATTCTTGGGGAAGGAAAATGTTGTGAGGCCATTGAAGAGAGGGTTGTGTCGGACGAGTCAGGTTCCCCAATGGTACTGTGTAAGATTTTCAAAAAATCGGAACCACTTTTCAGGGAACCATGTGACTCACGAATAATTGGCTGTTTCAAAGTGCAGTCAAGGCAATCCACAATGACACTTGTGCCGGAACAGCAGCTGACAAGAACTGCAATAATGGTGGAAAAAAACCAGGAAATATTGTTTTTGGCCATCCTGCATGAACTTTAACTCTCGCGCTCACCCTCACACACACACACACACACACACACACAGCCTATACCCTCATTCACTATAACATTAGTTCGCTAATATAGTCCACTTGACTGGGTAAATAATTACATAGTTAATAAGGTAATTTCCAGAGGAGTATTAAACAACTCCACAAACAGCATTACCAGCTTCACTTATTACCAACCAGGCTGACTTTATTTCTGTCAGACATCTACAGAAGTTCTTATTAAAACGTGACAGGTTTAGATGTTATTTTATTTTCATTTGATGTTACCATGATGGTGATTAGTGTTTTCTTTAGTTGGGCTCTTGACCCTTGACTTTAATATTAGTTTTTCTTTGATTTGAGTTAAAGTCATGTTTTTAATTAATTAATTAATCGGTTTCCCAAATGACACAAGTAACCTCCATACTGTAAAAAAGGAGAACTGTAAATTAACAGTACATTGCTGGCAAACACAGCTAGATTACCGTTATTTTACAGCGCACGGAATCACTGTGTTTTGCACCTTGCAAACAGGTAGGCCAAAAAGGGAAATAATATAATTCAAGCAATTGCAAGCTGTTGAATGACTGTACAGAACTGGTTATGTGTTCACCTTTATTAATTGCTTAATTTTATTATTATTTTAATCTCTTAACAGATGGAAAAGAAAACATTTGCAGTGGTGGAATTTGCAGATGACAGTTCGGTGGAAATCATCCCAACCACATGGCTGGAGGAGACCACTGAAGTATGCTTTTGTATTCAATTAACTTTAAAGTAACATTAACTTACAATATTAAAATCAGATTAATAAAATACAAACAAAACAAAAAAAGCTTTTTTTTTTTTTACAGGGGATATTCTGTTACTGGACATTTCTGAACACACGGCAGTTGGATCAAAAAAGTGCCATGCCTGACAAACAAAAATGGAAACGGTTCCGTATTAAAAAATTTGGCTAAGAACAGGTACAACAGGATTAAAACGGGTCTATAGACTATGTGTATTGTCTGTAACTCATGAATATGTTGTTGTAAGGACCGCCTATTTACCAAACAATAGCCTTACAATGTTGTTTACATTTTTTTGGTTTATCTCTAAAATAACTTTATGAAATGTAATATTCTGGCAACAATCTATATTTTCCAGACTCATATACAAAAGCATCCCAGAAATGCCGGCTTGTTGCAGAGACGTCTAATTTGGAAACGGAGGACACCTCAAATAAAAAGAGGCAGCTCAAAAAGCCAAGAAGATTTCAGTCTGAAACTGACATCTCCTCAGATGGTAAATGTTTAAATCACACAACATGCATGTGAAAGGTCAGTTTATTTATATTGTAAGGGCTGTCTGCAGAAAGTCACAGGAGTGCTCCAGTGGAACATAATGACATTTTATAGCATTAAGTAATTATACTTTTTAACATTTGGAAACGTTATACTTTACAACGTGATTAGTCTGAAACTGACATCTCCTCAGATGGTAAATGTTTAAATCACACAACATGCATGTGAAAGGTCAGTTTATTTATATTGTAAGGGCTGTCTGCAGAAAGTCACAGGAGTGCTCCAGTGGAACATAATGACATTTTATAGCATTAAGTAATTATACTTTTTAACATTTGGAAACGTTATACTTTACAACGTGATTAAAACTGTGATTAAAAAGTAATTAAAACTGAAACTGTTAAAAATCTATAAAAAATATCTGAATACCAAGTCCACTGAAGAGCAAAATTGTCAATTACTTTTTTTATACATAAAACATGCATTTTGCTATAACTTTTATCTTTTATACTTTTTCTATATATTTTAGATGAGGGCAGATTTATCCCAATTCAGGGAAAAAAATTGTCAAAACCTGTTCCACCCAAATGTAAGTCATGTAATAATACATGTTATTCACTCATCCGCTTTATTTAGTTTTCTAAAACTCTGAAAATTCAAAGCAACCTGCTAACATTTAACACTTTTCACATTTCTGGTGTGTTTTTAGATCAGCCATTTCCCCAAACATTCCCACAAGACAAAGGTTTGCAGAATATAATACTCTCCAGTTTATTTATTTATTTAACATATAAGGTATCATTCAAAATATATTTAAAGCAATATATTACTCTCTCTCACCCACAGAACGACAAATGACAAGATCTCCGGATTTATTCAGTAAACATTTGAATGATATTAAACTTTTTCAATGTTTATTTATACCTGCAGCTCTATAATAAATTGTTATTTTTACAGCAGAAGAGTCATTACCAGAGTCTTCAGAGACAAATGTGTCTCCCCTCCATCAAGGTGTGGAAATCAAAATGTATTGTGTTATATTCATTAGCATGTAATACTTTGTAACCTATTTTGTTGTTTGTTGCAGTGTCAGATCTCCTCCTAAATGAGCCACAGAATTTAACTGAGGAAGCCACAAAAAGTAAGCTACAGTAGCAGCTCTTCGACACAAACATGCATGCATACATACACTGTTAAAAATTGCTGTAAAAATACAGTGAATTTCCAACAGTAAAATACTGTTATTTCAATAAACAGTTTAATCCTGTAAATTTACAGTCTATGTTCCATAAATTAATTACTTGTCGTAAATTTACAGCATTTATGTGTAAACCCATTTGTTTCTGGAAAAAAACAGTCTTGGACTGTAAAAAATAGCACGTGGGGGCGGGGCATCTTCAACGCAGTCTATTTTCGAACAGAAAGCAGTCAAATTAACAGAATTGTTTCGCAACACTCATCTAGAAGGACACTGTTCAAGGTAAGTTTATTTCTTTACTGTTATTATGTTATGTTTCTCCCAACCTGTACAATCGTCTTTTTCAAGAGGTATTTTTGATTGTGCTTTTACTGAGCTGAATCGCGTTTTATAGACAGAGCTCTCAACGGTTGAGGCATTTCGCATGCTAATGAATGTTCTCTGAGCTCCCAACACGGCGAACTATTTGCTTGATTAAAGTTAAGTTACCATTTAGAAATTAGTTTGGCTTTCATTTTTAGTACCCTTAACTCGATTTACATGAATTTCTGATCCAGTTATGTTAAGTTACACGATGCGAATCTTACCGATGCATTAATGTTATTCGCATAATATCATGCACATAAGATGGAGAATAAATACAAAACTACTTGAAATATCCAGATCCATTATAATAATTAAAAATTAGTGGTCAATTTGTTTAGTTTCCATGCAAATAATCTTGTAAAGCTGTTCAAATTCCCAAAGCAAAATAGATATTTATATTGTTAGGCCTATATATTTTTCGATTTAGTGGTGCGAGTAACTTTTACCTGTTTTTTTGTGAGATTCACATGTAACTTTCATACTATTAAAAAGTCAAAGAGGTTATTTTTGAAAGACGAGGCGGATATTCTCGACTTTTCGGCGCGAAACACGTTTTGAAGACAGACAGTTCTCAACTGTTCTCCGTGCTCGACGTCGAATTTCTTTGCTTGGTTTAAGATGACGAAATAATAATTATTTCTTTTTTTCTAGGAATCATTCACTTGATGTAAAGGTTTTACTGAGACAGTGCACAGCCCTAATCTTTGGTGAGTCTCACGCCATGTTGCAAACTTTGTGCACAAGCATGCAGCACTATATGTGCATTTGTAAGGCACATGCGAATTCACAGACATGTTTCCAATATACGTTTTAGTTGTGCTCTGCCTGGTTGCAAAAAAATATTTAGAAAGTTTGAAGCCTTTAAGTCTCACAGCTATAGACATGGAAAAAGCCAAACAGAGTATAGTGCTAGCTCCTTCACCTCATTTGACCTAACATGTCATGTTGAGTTATGTCAGGTCAGATGTGAGTCATTTAAAAGCTTTTACATGCATTTAAAGATGCATATTAAGGAGGGGAAAATAATTCCATAGGCCATCAAAGAAGTATTTGACTTTCTTTTTCACTAGAACGCAGCAAGATTTTTAGAATGATATCTGCTGTTTTACAGATTTATACGATGCAAGTGAACTGGTGCCATATTATGTTATGGATGCGAGTGATCTGACCCAGCGCCACAAATTATTTGTGTTTTGATTGAACAGGACAGTTAATAATTTAATATTAATAATGGATTTGTTTCTTACCAACATGTATCATTTTACCTTAGAAAACATGAAATGATGGACGGGAAAGTTGTGGATTACTGTAATGATGCCTTAATATGCTGTTTGGATTGTCAAAAGGATGGGACTTGTTGCATACATACACAGAGCTCTAATTTCCTTAAAAGAATGTATTTGTGTATGTGGCTAGTAGGACGAGGTTGAGGGACGTGAGAGAACGGCGCGAGACCGGTGGCGTGATTACTGATGAGTGACACCTGCGTGACGCACCAGTCTCATATCTCACACAGAGGAGTGGAAGCATTAAAGGAGTAGCAACGACAATGGAGATCGAGAGAGGAACAGGCCTGATTTTATGTTGGGTTATGTTGGTATTTTATGTTCATCTGCAGAACAAAATTAATAAAGATTTCTGTTTACTAAATTCACTATGAAATGGGATGGTGGTGAATGCACAAAAATACTTTACATGTCGGCAGACATTAGAATGAATCTTGTCTTTCTGTGTACAAAATGCATTATTAAAATGCATTTTTATGTATATTTTAATACAACATTTTGAGAAATTAGGCAGGTCCAACTTGAGAGCATCATGGTTTCAGGTCCTGTGTTCACATGTCAAAACTTGGAGTAATTTGAAAATGTCAGATGGTAATTTTATTTAATGTTTATTATTATTATTATTATTATGGGCGAAAACGGACTTCTAGCCTACAGGTCAACAATATGCCTTCACTTCAAATCTAACTCTATTTCTAATATAAATGTATATACAATGTACGTTACGAGATTATTTAGACTTTAACAGAGATTATTTCATTCTATTTCTAGGAGCAACACAAAAAAACTTCAAAACACTGAAGGCGAGGTGGAAGACCAAATTGGATTGGCCCTGAAATTTGCCCCACACAGGACTTTAAAATGGTAAACACACTGTATCAGAATTTATTATTTATTATATGCGTTCATGTTAAGTGCATTTTTGGGAAACGCACGTGGATTTGCCGCGAGCGTTCGTAACCTTGCACGTAGAGAGCGCTCTCAAGAGCTAGCCTACATCGTTATCGGGAAACCCGGCCCAGACTAGATGCGACTATCACTTCATGACAGAAGATTGTTTCTTTAATTGTTCATCTAATTGTTTCATCTAATGTCCATGTAACGCGTTGTCTTTTCATTTTCTTGTTAAATTTGCAGATAACGGTGTTGGGAGTAGGCTATACACGTTTTGAGCGGATCGTGAAGATCAGCACATTGTATATTGTATATAAATTAATTGTATATGAATCAATTTTGGTGTAAGTTATTGGCTACAGTTTGCAAAAAGATAGTTTTAATTAAAATGTTTGTGCAATTTTATTTATTGAAATATTTTCATGTTAAATATTCCTGTTCCTTAATAAAGTTTGTTAACGCTGTGTTAGTGACTTATTTTAGGTTGATAATTAAACAATGAATCAACAAAAACATGGATTGTGTGCTGATATAATTATTTAATACAAACTGATTTAGGCCTACTTATTTTCTGTAATATATTGTAGGCTAATAATAATATATTCATAGGATTCTTAAGTGTTTGAGAATAAAAATGTAGAATATGTTGTTTGTAGACCTATAATTTGTGTACAGGCATATCAGGATGTAGAGGTTAGGAAAACGTTCGAGGAACGTTCCGGGAACCTTCCGAGAACCTTCCGGGAACCTTTCGGGAACGTTCCGAGAACCTTTCGGGAACGTTCCGAGAACGTTCCCCTAACCTATAGGAAACGTTCTATTAACGTAAAGAAAACTTTCCTAGCTAACCAACAGGGAACGTTAGAATGTTTGTTCAGGGAACGTTCTGGGAACCTGAAAGTAACGTTCTGGGAACCAAAAATTGTTAACTGGGTTGTTTCTTTCTGTCTTTTCCACTTTCTTGTCCAAAGTATCTGGTTAGTTTGTTATATTGAAAAGATTGTATGGTTTACGTGAGTAGATAATTAGTGTATAATGTATGCCAGTATGAAATAGTGATGTGAGTGTGTGTGTGTGTGTGTATATTGACCACCGGCCCGTTCATCTCTGTGTTTATCATTATTATAATATGACAGCACATCTATATGAGTGTCCGGTAGCGTCAGATTAAATGTCGTTGTGTGTTTTACTCACCGGAGCAGATATTTATCGCCTCATGATCGTTCTGTCGGTGTTATTAATGAAAATATAGCGTTAATTCCGCAGCGGCTCACTGGTCAGCTGACGGAGGCGTGCTCTTACGTCATTGCGTCATATGAGTGGCGTCATCAGCCCCCAGCGGACAGTCTGTACACTGTAAGGTGTGTCACTTTCATAGTTAACCAGGAAGAAATCTGAGACTGACACACAAGTTGATCTACAGTTTTAGATCACGTCTGACCTGAAGAACACGGAATAATTTGATCAGGATTAGGACAGTAATATTTGGGATGCACATTATTGAAATGCTCTGCTGTGAATGTGAAACTCTTTGATTTAAAAACAGAATACTGAGTGTTAAAACGTGATTAGTGAACTGAAAGTGAAACTTTGAAGAAGGATTTTGACGTGTGGCTCAGAAAATGGCGTCTAAATCTTTTTCTGAGGAGGATTTCTCTTGTCCTGTGTGCTGTGATGTTTTTAAAAATCCTGTTCTTCTGTCCTGTAGTCACAGTGTGTGTGAAGAGTGTATTCAGAAGTTTTGGGAAAGTAAAGGATCGAAAGAATGTCCAGTTTGCAGAAGAAGATCATCAAAGGAACTTCCTCCATTAAATCTGTCTTTGAAGAACCTGTGTGAGACTTTCTTACAGGAGAGAAGTCAAAGATCTTCATCAGGATGTGAAGCAGTCTGCAGTCTTCATGAAGAGAAACTCAAACTCTTCTGTCTCGATGATCAACAGCCGGTGTGTTTGGTGTGTCGAGATTCCAGAACACACACAAATCACAAATTCTGTCCTGTAGATGAAGCTGTCATCGATAATAAGGTCAGATCAATTATATTCAAAACATTTATTGAAACAGCACAACTTGCAGCATACTTTATGATTGCATATATGAACAAATAATTACAGACAGTAAATGAAGATTATTCTGGTCAAACTCATAATGATCTAAAAGCAGAACAGGGCTGGAAAGTAAGAACTCTTTATATTAACATGTCCATTTCTTTCAGGAGAAACTCAACACTGCACTAAAACACTTACAGGAGAAACTGAGAATATTTGAGGAGTTTAAACAGAATTTGGATCAAACTGCAGAACATATTAAGGTTTGAATTAAACTGTGTAATTAAAGAGTGTGAAACATCCCATTTTTGGAAGTGTATATTGATATACAGTTTGACCATCAGATCTTTCTCTGAAATGTCTTTTGTTTCAGTTTCAGGCTCGACACACAGAGAGGAAGATTAATGAGGAGTTTGAGAAACTTCACCAGTTTCTACATGATGAAGAGGCCGCCAGAATAACAGCACTGAGAGAGGAAGAGGAGCAGAAGAGTCAGATGAGGAAGGAGAAGATTGAAAAGATGAGCAGACAGATTTCATCTCTTTCACACACAATCAGAGTCATAGAGGAGCAGATGACAGCTGAAGATCTTTCATTCCTACAGGTGGAAACAATGAACATTTATACAACTTCAATATTCATTATACTGGAGACAAATGTCAGTTTCAAACAATAAAAGCAAATTCAGTTTGGATGAATAATCTGTGTTTCTTTCTTTTTACAGAACTTGAAGAGCACAATGGAAAGGTTTGTATTGTGTTTCCTGTTTCTCTCTCGGTTCTGAACCCAAATCAACACGACTGACTCCTGAATGTTTTTCAGAACCCAGTGTACACCAGCAGATCCAGAGAACATTTCAGGAGTTCTGATCAATGTCCCAAAACATCTGAGCAACCTGAAGTTCACTGTGATACAGAAGATGCAGGAAAATGTTCAATACAGTGAGTTGAGAATACAACAATGAATTCATAATGATCATTTGTGTTATTTGATGTGTGTTTGAGTGTGTATCTGTCCTCTCTCTTCAGCTCCAGTGACTTTGGACCCCAACACTGCTCACTGTAAACTCATCGTGTCTGATGATCTGATCAGTGTGAGACTCAGTGAAGAGAAACAGCTGCTTCCTGATAATACTGAGAGATTTGATATGTATCCGTCTGTTTTGGGTTCAGAGGGTTTTAATTCAGGGATTCACTGTTGGGATGTTCAGGTTGGAGACGGTACACGCTGGTTTTTGGGTGTGATGACAGAATCTGCTCAGAGGAAGAAGCAAATATTCTCCAGGAGTGGAATCTGGTGTGTGATGTTTAATGGCGGTAAATATGTTGGATTCATTACACCTGATCAAGGATCTCGTCGTGTCTCAGTGAAAGAGAAACTCCAGAGAATCAGAGTTCAGCTGGACTGTGACAGAGGAAAACTGTCATTCTCTGATCCTCTCACTAACACACACATACACACTTTCAGACACACGTTTACTGAGAGAATATTTCCATGGTTCACTGTTGGCTGTAAAATGTATCCTCTGATGATCTTACCAGTGAACTCCTCTGAAAAAAAGACTTAAGAATGAAATTACAGATTAAACTTGTATCTACAAAAGTTGAGTTTCTGTAGAAGACAGACTAATCAAACGTGTCTTTGTAGCATCAGCTGTTAATTCATTTATTCTGACATGTTTTAATGCTTTTTAATGATGCTGGCTAAGATGTGAATTCATATGTGAGATCAGTGATTTACTGAACATCTTAATAATGTGATCTCGGGTTGTTATTGATCATTATATGACAGAACAGTTGAGCTGGACTGTGACAGATAACACACACACACACACACACACACACACACACACACACACGCACGTTTATTAAGAGAATATTTCTATTGTTCAATGTTGTTCGTGACATTTCTTCTCTATTGATCTTACCAGAGAACTAAAAAAGAAAATCTTAAATGAGTCTCTAAAGCACAAAGTCAGAATAAGTTTGTTTTGTCTATTAATTCCTTCACTTGTCTTTTCTGCTGTTAAAATACAAATAATCAAATCACACTTTTATTCATGGTTGAAAAATAAATAATTGTGGTTGAAGAAATGAGAATATCTCATGTGAGTAACGTCATCAATGTAACTTCAGGAGAACATGAACAGAGAAACACAAGCAGAAGCCACAACATCAGAACATATTTCAGACTTTATAGTGATCTAAAGCGAGCGGTTCTGCGGACTTCACATTAGTCCACATTCAGAACTGACGTCTGAACAACCTTGAAGACAAAGATATTATCATCAATATTAATTATTGTTAGTATTTCACTATTTTCTGCCTTTTTAAGTCTTTTCAACTCAACTGTAATTTTTTACAATCAAATAATAAATAATTTCCCCCATATAATATTAAGATTTGTTGCACTTTCTTAACAATGAACACATTTCTTCCCAAAATATTTTAAATGCAAATAATTTTATTAGTATGTGAAAATGTTACTGATTTAATTGTAAAGTACGTTTGTAAATATAAATACATGTATTGGTAAACTATATATCATGTTAGTATTTGCTGCATTGATTTTATATTTGAATTCAAATCCTCACTACCAAAATATGTCCAGATGTTTATTTATTTATCTTTTTTTTTGTCATACATCATAATTTTCTACCATTTTTGTAACATAAAATTTTCGTTCTTTTGATTTTGGGGTGAAATGCCCCGGACATGTTCTTGACAAGTTTAGCACAGCATGTACCTGTTCAGGTGAGATCTGTTGTGAATCTTTGTATTTTATGAATGGGCCGTTACACTCTGGGTCATCCATTTTTGAAATGTTTATAGACAGGATTTGATAAATCTAAAGCGTGCAGCGGCGTTACAATCTGAATTAACACCTGGAGGAACTTCAACTCTTCCATTCTTTCCTTTTTCCCTAAAAAATAACATTAGACTATTTTGACATTCCCAATACATAATAGTGGATATTAAGATTACTTTTGCAAATGCACATTGTTTGTAGCAGTGGAAACAAACACCTTCTAGACAACTACATTTTACTCCAAGTGCTTTTCTGATAATATGTGCAATTAAAACATTTGCATTAAATTATAAAAGAGTTAAAAATGATTCACTGTGGCATGAACAAGCATTTTCACAAGTGAATCCCACTGTATATCTGCTAGAAAACAAAATAAAAATAAATGCTGAATCAACCAGAATCGAGGACACATATAGTTTTGATGTGTGCTGATGTCGCTTTGAATGCGACAGATTCCAGATTCAAACCCCCTTCGTGTAAACAGCTTTTTAGCAAAACTAAGCGAAATCGCTACTGCATTTTTTTTTTTTTACTTTATTGAAAGTAATCAACAATACAATCAAAGTAGCAAAAGTTTAAAAAAAAAAAAAGATACATACAAAACATAAAAATAAATAAAAAAAATAAAATATAAAAAAGAAAAAAAAAAAAAAAACCACACTAAAACACAAAAGAATCAATCAAATAAACACATTGAATATAGTACAATTAACCACAGTCTTAACAGCTTTTTTGTTTTGCATGGAAGAGATGGAATATACTGTTCCATTTCAGTTTTTAGCACTGAAAAGTGTTTTTTTATTACCGAATTTACATTTATGGATATGGAATTTGGCAACAAATAAAATTAGGTTTACTAGAAAGAGTGCACCATTGTCCTTCCCACGGTCACTAAAACAACCAAAAATTACATTTTTGTAGAACAGGGAGAACTCAGGAAGAATATTGTCAACTAAAAATGAATTAATGTCTTTCCAGAGCTTATATGTGAATTCACAAGACCAAAATAAATGTGAAATAGTTTCAGGATGCAAGCCACAAAAGGAGCATTTTACACCAATGTCATTCCTAAACTTATTTAAGCAAACATTTGTGGGGTAAAACCTGTGTAGTAACTTGAATGAGACTTCTTTAATTTTGTTAGTTAAAAGGAACTTCTGAGGTAGGGACCAGACTTTTTCCCAATCAATGTTAAGGTCAAACTTATTCCAATAGAAGGATGCAGGAGAAATAGAGACCCGTCTGAAACAAGGATCTAATTTTAGAGTTCGATGCTTTATTGGTAGAGAAACAGACTTTACCTAACGGAAGCGGAGTTGGATCAGGAGGTGACATTGACAATGGCGGAGAGATATCACAAGACCTGAATAACATACATTCATAAATACCTCACAATAAATACACACCCAAATAAAATGTCAAAAGTACATAGGCCTACCATTGATACCAATCAAGCTAAATACATAACTGTCGTCGATTAGCTACAGAAAATAACCTGCCCTCATACCCCCACTGAATCACACGGACACACAAATTACAAGCGCCGGGGGCCACTGGTCCATTAATACTCACAACTAGACCCTGCACCCCGGCAAAAAGAAACCCCAACAAGTCAAACCTTAATTCATAAGTTTAATATGCCTTAAATCCGGACTGCTGGCCTCCTACCTACTACCGGACGTGGATACCTCGATCGGAGAAACATCAAGGACGGTCGCACCCACTTCTAATCAGTTACTCCGACATAAAACTGTCCCTCCCAATTTACTTACACGCACGCGCAATACGACAATAAACGACCCACATCCCAGCAGAGTTAGGTTTGGAGCTCAACATCACCAAACACAAACTCCCCCACACACAGGAAACATACCGGCTTTATGACTTTGAGCACATTAATCAAATGACCAACAGGTGTGCGGTCCCTTTCACCACCAAATGAGACAGGGTGGAAATGCTACAAACACGTGGTCCCTCTTGTTTATATTCAACAGCTTACACAAACACAAATTAAACTTCTTAAAAACTCTTGAAAAGTTTCCACCGGCACCTTTGATTCCAAAAAGGAAAAAAAATGCTTGTTTGTCCATCAGTTGCATTACTTGTATTCTCCGATGCGGTTTTTCTTTGATACATTTGACACATTCCGTCTCTATATAGCGAGTGTACATGGTTAAAATGATTTCAAGTTCATTCTGTTTCTCTCTGGTCAGTTGCGGACGCTGGTAGAGGCGGAATACGAGAGCAGCATGAGGCAAAGCGTCCCCGCATTATGACGCGCTTCCGCTCTCCGTTCCAAAGAAATCGCGCAATATTCAATCTTCAATCCACTGATATGCAGTAGCGATTTCCACAGTTAGGTGGCCTAAAATTTATTCTGCTCTGTAACTATAAAATACAAAAAAATCCCAGTTAAACTCTCCAATTTCCACCAACAGGCTCTTTTGGCATGGGCTTTACTTTACAAGCAAAACTTCTCTCCACAGAGGTGTTATATATGGAACAATTTTAATATTGTTTATAAGAACAAGTCACTTTTTTATGATAATTATTGGTTCAACAATGGTATTTTATTAGTCAGCCAACTCTTTAATAAGAATGGACTACTATTCAGTTATTCAGAATTTCTTGCCAAATATAAGATTCCAGTAAGCCCAAGAGAATTCTCTATAGTTTTTGATGCTGTGCCCTCAGGTCTTCGGGAGTTCACATGAGTCATTCATTTAATGCATGCGGGACAAAAGGGCTTTGAAACCTTTGCTAAATATTAATCGGTGTGTTGATGTGCTTGCAGTTTAAAAGCTTGTATATTTATTGTTGAACTTGTAAACAAAGCTCTTAATATCTCATGCATGTATTATGATGGTCCTCAACCTTCTGCTCCCTACAGTGTTTTAAATTTAAGACCTTTTTGTATTCAAAACTTTTTTATATAACTGAACCAAGCATGAGGCGGTGAAGCGTTTTTCTGTTACTGATGATCACGCAAAATGAATGGTCCAGTAAAGAATCTGTATATGTGAGTTTTATTCTGACTTTTGTCTAGTTACATTTGTAAAATAAAAAGTACCATGAAAAATGTGTATGCATTATTGTTTTAACTCCAAACACTCTTAATAATAAATAACTTAATCTGATACACTAAAGTAAAATATTGTTGAGCTGGACTGTGACAGATAACTAACACACACGTTTATTAAGAGAATATTTCCATTGTTCAGTGTTGATCGTGGCATTTAAGAGGAATAATTTCAGTTACAAACACGTATGTCTGTGTGCGTGCGTGTGTGTCAGTGTTGATAACAGGTAAGTAACACACTGAAAAGTAGTTTTCTACTGCAGTAGAGCGAAACGTGAGTCCAAGAAACCTTCAAGACTACGCTGATTTTATTTTAATGGCGGATGGAATCATGAACTCATGCCGCCACCTACTGTTCAGTTTAATGCATTGTATTCCATGCGTTTCTCTTAATACATATGATAATAATTAATAATCATAATAAAATACTCATTTACCCCAGGTCTAGATCCATCATGACCCAGGTGTCAGCTGGTCCTGCGTGTTCAGCTCCTTCAGCTTCCAACTGAGTCCCTCCTGATCCAGACTGATTCAGTCCAACACAAATCTGTTCTTTGATAGCTATATTTAAATTCTATCACTCAAACCTGTCCTATACATGTATTGTATTAAATCCCATTATCCTAACCTATCTCTATTAACCTCTATTCATAATAGATACTCCAACTCCCTATCTTTATGCCCATTATTGTTTAAATATTGCATTAATTCCCGTCTCTCCTGTATAGGCCCTATACCTTCTACAATCAAATATGACACGCTCTACAAAGTTCGCTTAAATCATTTCCTTGGATTACTATTAAAGCCAATGAAGAGTTCAATCCTGCATGACCAAACCTTAATCTAGTTATTATCACCTCTTCCTTCCTGTTTCTGCCATATGTCATTTTATTCATTTCGACCTGTTTTTTTTTATTTTATATAAATGTCTTCCCTTGCTGTTGTGGATTGCCCCACTGAAAACTGGTGGATTATATTATTGACCGCTGCAGAACTCTGGTCAGGGAGTCGGAGTCATCAGATAGAGTTTAGCTGTTTATTGCACAAGAGTGACCATACACAGAATAGTGTACTTGAGGTAGTTTCTGAAATAAATAATATAACAGAAATAAATACTCACTGTCTAAGCATATTCAACAATTTAAGAGATTGCAAACCCGAATATAAACATCTCTGTAAAGTGCACTGATACATTACAAATCGAGAAATATATCAGTATGAGTCTTCAATAACAAACTGTGCAATGAATTTGACAAAAACACCAAAATATAGATTATAGAAATTGGACTGTCTCATAATAACTAGTGAAGGATATTATCCCACAGAGAAATGCACTTCAAGGTAATAACTAGTAAACATGAGCAAACGAGCCGCGATGCTAGCGGGATAATCCGCTCGTTAAGCAGGATAAAATTACCCTTAGAAAGATCACTAAACATCAACTACATCACAAACATGATTTAACATAGCACAGATTGTCACATTGTATTTCAACTGCGCTATTAACAATATACATAGAAGGAAAACTTACTTTGTCACAAACTTTATCTTGCACATAAACGAATCGGTTACCTAACGTAACCTCGGTTCTCTCTAGACGAGGGAACGAGTATTGCGTAAGCTAGCTTACGCTACGGGAAAGATTCAATCTTTTCTGAGATATTGAAGCCAAAAAATTATCCTTAATTTTGTATCATTTGTCAACGCAGTGCAGCAACTGCAGACCTTGAGCGGGCTAGCTAGCGAGCTCATTGGTTGCTCTGCGGCAACTGCTGCAGCCTATAGACGAACTTCGGCGAACTCGCGTCCAATGAGAGGCGTCCGCGCGCTTACTGCATCAAAGCCCGCCAAAATGGGCATGGCTAGAGTGCATATAAGCGTAGTTCGTAGGCTGGAACCCTGATTTTCATTGAATGAAGCGAAAGTCGCTCGTGGCGCGACTCGTTCCCTCGTCTAGAGAGAACCGAGGTTACGTTAGGTAACCGATTCGTTCTCTTACGAGAGGTTCTCTCGTATTGCGTAAGCTAGCTTACGCTACGGGAACCCATTGTCAACGCCGCTGCGCTCAAGCATCCACTGCATGAGCCCCGGGGGTGGGGGGACCCGGGGGAGCCCTTGTGAGTGGGGAAATAATATTTGGCCGGCAAGAGTGCGGGCCAGTGTGTGTGGAATGAGTCCCATCAGTGCAGCTCACCAGTGGAGCTGTAGCGTATTAAACCGCTAGTAGTTTTGCCTGCAGGGCGGGCACTTTCAGATTGTAAAATCTGACAAAGGTGGAGGGGGGAGCCCAGCCCGCTGCCACACATATGTCGTGAATGGAAATCCCGCTGGACCATGCTCACGATGAGGCCATGCCTCTAGTGGAGTGAGCCCTAATGCCCAACGGGCATGGCAGGTCTTTTGACGCGTATGCGGCAGCAATAGCGTCCACTATCCATCTAGACAGTGTCTGTTTCGAGGCGGCGAGACCTTTGGTGCGCCCTCGAACGAAACGAAAAGCTGCTCAGAGCGTCTGAAAGAGGCGGAGCGCGCAGTATACAATCTCAGTGCTCTGACTGGGCAAAGGAGATTGGCGTCGCGTCGCTATCGGATGCTGGCAGCGCCGATAGGAAATGACCTGTGCTCTGAAAGGAGTACCGATCACCTTGGGAACATAGCCGTGTCTAGGCTTTAAAATGACCTTGGAGTCACTTGGTCCAAACTCAAGACACGCAGCGCTGACAGACAGCGCGGAAGGTCTCCCACACGTTTGACTGATGACAGGGCAGTCAGAAAAACGGTTTTGAGTGAAAGGTATTTCAAATCCACGGATTGAAGCGGTTCGAAAGGGGGGCTTTCATAGTTTCGAGAACTATAGAAAGATCCCAGATAGGAACCGATGGGAGCGCTGGGGTTCATCCTTCTAGCTCCCCTGAGGACGCTGGATGACCAGCTCGTTTTTCCCAGTGACTGGCCGTGCAGGGTTCAGCGAACGCCGCCATGGCCGCCACATACACTTTGAGCGTGGATGGGGATCTGCCCTTATCCAGCAGCTCTTTGTAAAAACACGAGCAGTGACGACACCCCACATGTCCGTGGGTCCAGGTCTCTGTCGGTGCACCATTTTGAAAACACAGACCATTTTGACGCATAGAGTCTTCTCGTGGAAGGGGCTCTAGCGTGTATGATGGTGTTTATTACCCCTTCTGGCAGAGCGATGGGTAGTCGTTGATCACCCACGCGTGCAGCGGCCAGCGCTCTGGGTGGGGATGCCAGATTGTGCCGCGAGCTTGAGAGAGGAGATCTGCTCTCACTGGGATGGGCCACGGCGCTGTCAGTGACAGCTGCGTAGCTCGGGGACCATGTCTGATTCTCCCAACGCCGGGCTATGAGGAGCACAGAGTGACGCTGCTTCCCTGATCCTCTGCATTACCTGTGGCAATAGCGAGACGGGAGGGAAGGCGTAAAGCGGGCGATTGGGCCAGTCCTGGGCCAGCGCGTCCTCGCTTCGAGAAAAATATTGGGCAGTGAGAGTTCTCTTCTGACGCAAAGAGGTCTATCTCTGCTCTGCCGAATATGCGCCATAACTTCTGGAGCGTGCAGAAGTTCTGGAGCGTAACTGTTTGAGCATGCAGGGACCATTCCCCTGGGGGAATATTGTCTCTGGACAGTCTGTCTGGGCCGTCGTTCAGGTGGCCTGGCACGTGCGTCGCCCTCAGCGAGCGCAGGTGGCACTGGGACCAACTCAGTATGCGTTTCGTCAGATGGAAGAGGTTCCTGGATCTGACACCGCCCTGACGGTTTAGGTAGGATACCACAGATCTGTTGTCCGAATGGACCAGGACGTGGTGACCCTGAATGACCGGGAGAAAGCGCACTGCCGCGACTCGACCGCTATCATTTCCAGACAATTTATGTGAAGGAGCTTTTCCTGAACTAACCATAGGCCAAAAAACCGGAGAGCTCCTCGCGAGACCGCGCCCAACCCTTGTTGGACGCGTCTGTCGAGATGACTTTTCGGCGAGATACAGCTCCCATCGTCACTCCCCGCTGATACCATTCGGCCACTGTCCAGGGCTGCAGAGCTGAAATACAGGTCTGAGTCACCTTGATCGGCTGGCGGCCTGTGGCCCAAGCCCGGCGAGACGCGTGGGTGTTTAGCCAATGCTGAAGCGGGCGCATGCACAGTAAACCCAGCTGAAGTACTGCTGCGGCTGAGGCCATGTAACCTAGCACTCTCTGAAATTTTTTCAGAGGCATGAGGCTGTTCATCTCAAAGGACACGGCTAGTCGCTGAACACGGCGTGCGCGCTGTGTAGATAAGCGAGCCGTCATTGCCACGGAGTCTAGTTCTATTCCAAGGAAGGAAATTGCCTGACTGGGCTGTAGTGAGCTCTTGGTCCAATTGACTGCAAGACCCAAACTGTTCAGATGGCTGAGGAGAACTGTTCTGTGAGACAGAAGCTCCGTGATGTGACTGTGCCATAATCAGCCAGTCGCCCAAATAGTTCAGAATTCGCAAGCCCTGACTCCGCAGGGGTGCGAAGCGCCGCATCCATGCACTTCGTGAAAGTACGGGTGCTAAAGACAGGCCGAACGGAAGGACGGTGTATTGATAAACCTGGCCGCCGGCGTAATCTCAAGAATGGCCTGTGACGGGATTTATCTGAATCTGAAAATAGGCATCTTTCAGATCGAGAGAGATAAACCAGTCCCCTGGCGCTGTATGCGCGAGGAGTTTCCTGATTGTAAGCATTTTGAACGGTCTTTTGCAAGCACCTTGTTCAAAACCCTGAGATCTAATATTGGTCTGAGGCCGCCGTCTTTCTTGGGAACAAGAAAATAACGGCTGTAAAACCCTAACTCGCTCAGCGTAAGGCTGCACTTTCTCTATGGCCCTTTTGCACAGAAGGTTTGTTATTTCTGAACGAAGCATGCAGGCTGCTTCCGTAGTTCACAATAGTTTCGAGCAGCGCTCTGAAGCGGGAGGGCGGCGATCGAACTGTAGCAAATAGCCCTGTTTTATTGTGCTTAACACCCATTTGGATATCCTGGGATAGCTTCCCACGCTTTGAAGCGTAACGCTAGAGGGTGAATGGCCAAATCACCCTGATTGCCGCACACAGCGCGCTGAACAGAATGTGTGAGCCGCTTACTGTGCTTATGCATGACTGCTCGCAGACAGCAGGGACAGGCTGTTCTGTGAGTGACTTCCCGATTGAGGTGAATGGGGAAAGAGTCACATCTGTTAAGTGATGCGCGAGCATAGTCACGGGCACGGGACTTACATACAGAGAAGTGTTTGCTGGCCGTGTGACAGAGCCGGCAGAGAATGGGCGCCGCGACGTATTCGTGAGCGCGCTTATTGACTCTAACACTCGAGCGGGCTGTGTCCGCTTTATGTGAGTGGGCTTTGATCGGACACGGGAAGTGTAATGCTTGTGTGTAGAGGTGAACACTGGATTGTGGGCACATTTTCTACACAAGGCTGGTCGTGTGACAGAGCGGCCAGAGAAGGGCGCACAGACGGATTCGTGGGCGCTGCTTATTGACTCTAACACTCGAGCTGGCTGTGTCCGCTTTATGTGAGTGGGCTCTGATAGGAACATCGGAAGTGTAATGCTTGTGTGTAGGGGTGAACACTGGATTGTGGGCACATTTTCTACACATAAGGCATGTTTGCTCTTTACAAGATTTTTTGGGTCGCCGTGAAAACGGCGCTTTGAGTGCAGGCAAGCCGGGCAGTATCACCGGCTTGTTGGCTGCTGAATCCACCACTGCAGTAGCCTGAGAGAAGGGACTGCCAGAGGGCTGAGCTTTGACGGCTGTCCGGCTGCGGTGGGACTGAGCCGCCGTTTCTCAACAAAGCTAGGAGGACTTCGGTTGCTCAGGTTTCAATGCAATCTTAGGCCGAGGCCCGCTGGGGCGGCGGTCTGCGGCGGCTGTCTGAGCTGACCTAGGGCGGCCACCATGTCGACGCTGAAAAGTCTGGCTTTGCTGAGCTGGGCGCTGTGAAGAGGCTCGGCAGGAGGCTGGTCACGGGCGGCCTGCAGAGGAGCTAGCGCGACAAGGCAGGAAGAGATTCATGGCTTGGGTGGCTTTCTGGACTTCCGTGAAACGGTCAACAATGCCACTCACGCTGAACCGAAGAGACCGGACGGAGAGAGCGCGCGTTGTCCGTCCGCTCCTTAGATCTGAAACAGCCTCTGGGTGTCCGGCCGACGGAGGTCCGCTTGGAGGATCTGTAAGACGGCCATGGAATGCAGAGCAGATGCGGCTTAGCGGGCGGCGCATAGGCGCCGCCAACACAGGCGGAAGTAGTTCTGCAGGCCTAGACGGAGCACCGGTTTAGACCGCCATCTCGCGGAGGGCGGGCAAAGGTGTGCTGCTACCGAATCCTCTGGATTCCTGGGCCGAGGAGGAGGCTTGGGAGCCTGACCACTCCTGCTGTCCGAAGCCATGATGGAACAGCAACCCTTATCCTCCGCCTCGTCATCCCAGATGGCAGCAGTGCGGCCGCCGGCGGCAACTGCGGCGTCCGGGGCGGGGAGGGTGAAAGCGAGACTCGAGGGAGAGGCTCCGGCGAGGCAGTCGCTTCTAACACCGGTTCCGGCAGCCTTTGGGAGCGGCGCTTATTGCGCTGGCGAAGCGAAAGCGCGGCGGCTTCGGTTTTAGCATGCTTCGAGTCGAGCCCGCGAGGGTCGACATCGAAGCTCCTCGCAGAGGTCGCATCCGCGAGTCAGCGAGGGCGAAGCTCTGCATGTTCCCATCCCAGACAGAGAGCGCAAATGAGGTGGCGGTCTCCGGTGCTGAGAGGAGCGGCATGAGCCGCAGGAAGTGCGAGGCATCTTTAAAAAGACGCTTGATACTCTTTTGTGAAGTTCGCTGAGGAACTTAGCTTGCTCTAAAAAGGATACGTCGCCGGATGGCGTAGCTCGCGAGGATGGCTGAAGGTGGCGAAGACGGCCGGCTTCTTCGAGGCTGTCCAAGCTTGCTAGATGCCCCTCGAACGGCGTACGCGGCTTCCAGTTCAGAGATGCGAAGAGCTTCGCTGAAGAGATGAAAATCAGGGTTCCAGCCTCACTGAACTACGCTTATATGCACTCTAGCCACGCCCATTTTGGCGGGCTTTGATGCAGTAGCGCTGGACGCTTCCTCATTGGATGCGAGTTCACCCAAGTTCGTCTATAGGCTGCAGCAGTTGCCGCAGAGCAACCAATGAGCTCGCTAGCTAGCCCGCTCAAGGTCTGCAGTTGCTGCACTGCGTTGACAAATGATACAAAATTAAGGATAATTTTTTGGCTTCAATATCTCAGAAAAGATTGAATGTTTCCCGTAGCGTAAGCTAGCTTACGCAATACGAGAGAACCTCTCGTAAGAGAACACTGCACATGAATGTGTTCACGCAATGTGATCGCTCAACTGGAGTAGCTTAGTGAATAGGCAATTACACTGAGTCCGTGCGTGCTGAGAACGCTGCACTACGTTATTTGCGTACAACGCAACTTAAAACGTCACACACGTAGCCAACTTAATAATTAAAGGGAGAGAATTCACAACACTTGTCCTTATCCTATATTTCTTGCCATTCTTAATTTCTTTCTTAATTTTATTCCCCCCTTACCTAGTGGTCCTCTAATATTCTCATCAGCAGCTTCATTTCTACGAATCCCTTTATGTTCTGGTACCCAACAGAATCCGACTGTCCCTCCTTTCCTTTGAATATGATACAAGAGCTTGAATATTTCATTTATCAAATCTTCTCTGGATGATCTTCGGGTAGCTAATGATGTTAATACCGACGCTGAATCAGAACTTATAACTACTCTGTCAGGTCTTGTATCCTCTACCCAAGTTAAATCAATTAAATATATTTTTGACATGTCTACACTTACTACTGGAATATACACTCCTATTCCTGTAATTCTTGTGGTTAGATCTTTTGATCCATCTGTATATATTTGTAGACTTTCATCACATTTTCCCTGAACATGCTTTTTTACATCAGATGTTATTGTGGCAATTTCCTCCCAATCCCTTTTCTTTTCTAATATCTCCAGATCAATTTCAACCTCAGGAAAAGTCCATACCGGTACCTCTTCCCATACAGGTGACATATTACAGGTGACATAAGAGGCTAACGCTCCATCCAAATCACCTTTCTTTTTTGTTCACATATTCCCAACAGTTATTTAATACCTCAGTACCAATGTGATTTCCAACATAATTCTTCATATATTTCTAGTATATCAGTGATCATTTTACTCTACGCAAATTAATAATAATGTTAATGATGCGGCTCCATATATCATATAATCCAACACAGATCTAATCATAGCTTGATATATCATCAACAATCCTATTCTTTCTGCTGCCCACTCTTTGCCAGCTATTGCCCTCATCACATTTAAGGACTTTCTACATTTATTATCAATTTCATCTATATGTTTTTTCCATGTATATCTGCTATCAAACCAGACACCTAGATATTTCAATGTTTTCACTCGTTCTAAAGCTTTATCATATTAATTCATAATGTTCTGGGATTTCTTTTGCCAGTTCAGAACATACCACATGATTTACTTGTTGACATTGTAAATCTCCAGTCTATAGTCCACTGTTCCACCTTTTTAATGGCTGCCTGCACGCAAGAGATGACCTGCGAGATGTTTCGACCCCTCTTCCATATAATGCACATCCTATACCAGGGCCTATGTTTCCAAATATACGTAGTATAATGTTATGCAGTCACATTGATAATCATGATAATGAAAACCAATAAATTCTCCTTTGTCATTATTAATGAGTTTTCTTTTATAGAGCAATGATGACTGCATTTGTATCTTTCTGTCTTTTCCTCTCTCTTGTCTAAAGTATCTGGTTTGTACCTGACTATCATCTCTTTCTGCTTGTCATCTCTACTTCCACAAGCCTTTACAATAAATAAATTTAAAAAAAGCAGTAAAGGCAAAAAAAATTAACAATTGTACATTTATAAATTGCATATACAAAAAGGCAATAACAATATAAGAAAAAATATATATATTTGTCCTAGTTCACGGCTCATACAAAAATATTATCATAATACCTTAAAGAAGAACATTTCTTATTCGTGAGCAATTTTAAAGATTTGACCAAGTACTCCACATCAAGAACTCGGTGAACCTGGGTAGCTTTTTAAGATACCTCTGCTTGTGCAAATACAATTTTGCTACAAGAATAAAAAAAAATTAACAATATAAACTAATGCTTTATTCTCGTGTTCAAAATAACATATCTTTAATGCAAAAAATATACTTTTTATCAATTATAGAAAAACAATAATTACTCAATTCACACCAAAACTTCGAAGATGTACTGCAAGAGAAAAATAAATGGCTAAGGCTTTCACTTTCATTATTACAAAAAGTAAACATATCGCTTAATTTAGCCAATTTTATAGGTATTTTCCCAACAGAGAAATTACATCTCAATAAGAACGAGAGGCCACCAATCCTATTAAATATATTTTTGGGAATAAAATACCACATGGAGTCATTACCAGTCAAACATCTCTTCAGCCAAATGATTTTAAATGTGTTATTAGTGTCAACAAAATGTAGAACCCCCCCACTATTTTTATTTGCCAAAACATTTTTCTTTAATTTGTGGGATTTATTCTTCCATATCAAATCAAGGAAAACTTTATCAATTTTTTGGGAAGTGTTGCTATCAATATATAAGGATAAGGAGGGGTAAACAAATCTAGATAAACCTGCTTTTGATTAAAAAAAAAAAAACTAATTTATTCTTAGTTTTAACTAATTGTGGTGAAAAATTCAAGTGCTGTCTGCTCATTATATTTTTGGTTATCTGAATCCCCAGATACTTCACTTCACTTCTGATTGTATACAATTGAATTGTATTTCTGAGGTATTATATGAACAAGATATTTCACATTTAGATAAATTGAGTCTAAGTCCAGATGCATTTGAAAAAGAGTTGATAGTGTAACACCGGTTCTATTTGCTCTTTATCTTTCAGAAACAAAGTTGTGTCATCTGCTAATTGTGAACTCTCTATTAAATATATTAATACCTTCAAATCTACTTTTATGCAAGATATCAATAGACCAAGATTCTACAAATAAAAATAAAAGAGGGCTTAGAGGGCACCCCTTACGTATTACACGACAAATAGGGAACCTTGATGAGTTCAAAATTATACTATTAATGTTTTTGTATAACATCTGAACAATATGAATCAATTTAGCAGGAAAACCAAAAGCAGCTAATGATTTTAAAAGGAACTGGTGCTCCACAGTGTCAAAAGCCCTATAAAAATCAAGGAATATTATAATAGCTTCTGAATCAATTTCGTCCCTGTAATCAATAAGATCCAAAACCAGACGGATATTACAGCTGATATGACGTCATGAAACCAGTTTGCGTTTCACTAATGATATTGTGTATTATTTGTTTTAATCTTTTGGCGTATATGGAAGTAAATAGTTTGTAATCAAAATTCAGCAAAGTAATCGGTCGCCAATTATCGAACAAGGAAGCATCTTTATCTGGTTTAGGGATAAGAGAAATCACTTCCTGTTTCATTGTTGGAGTCATTGCACCATTCTCTACGCATTCCTGAACCATTCATAGAAAAGGTTTCTCTAACAGTTCCCAAAACTGCATAAAAATGTCAAAAGGGCATCCGAACGAGGCGATTTTCCTTTTTTCATTGACTTCATCGCATCTTTAATTTCTTGTAAAGTTAAGGGAGCGTCACACAATAATTTAAAGTCATCACTTAAATTTGGTATAAAGTCCTTAAGTTGTTGCAAATATTGCTCAGAAAGGTTTGCCTGATGACTAGAAGAATATACATTTTTATAAAAAACTAGTTACATAATTTTCAATCTCTTTAAGGTTTTTATATTGAACCATTCATTTGCAGCATTGAAATATTTTTTCTTTTGAAATTCCCTTTTTTTCAAGTGTGAAGAAAAAGCTTGAATTTGATTCTCCTTCCTCAATCCATTTCGCTCTTGATCTCACAAAAGCTCCTTTAACATTTTCAATATATAACTGGTCTAATTCTAACTGCAATACTTTTAAGTGATTGACTTCCTCTACAGAAAACTTCTCTTTTTTAATTAAAGAATTCAGTTTGCCTTGTAAGTTTGCTTCTCTATTCGCTTTAATCCGTTTAAGAGCTTTAGATCTACAACTTTCTGGCTTTAAATGTTAAATATTCCCATTTGCTGCTGTGAAGAAAGCTCATTATCTATACAAATCTCACCGATTAATCTCTTAATTTGGTCATTAAACGCCTCATCATTTAGGATATTATTATGAATTTTCCAATATCCACGGAGGGAACTCTTACCTTGTTCTGTTCGCAAATTTAACTCAATCAGCAAATGATCAGAGAATGGTGCATATTGATGAATAACCTCAGCCACATATTGCACTTTCAAATGAGAAATCAAAAAGAAGTTTATTCTTGATTTACGTGTAAGTAAAGTGTATTCCTTCGCATCAGGATTATAATAACCCCATGCATCTGTTACTTCTGGTCACACAAATCAGAAATAAGATTGTTATTAGAGCTCATCCTGGGAGGGTATCTATCAATTACTAAATACTTCATTGAAGTCCTCAGCTATAATAAGAAAAGTCTGCTTGTATTTACCCTTACGTTCTTCAATTTTGGCCCAAATTTGTTTTATCAAAAATAAAACAAAGCCTTATTGGCAGAACTTAAATTGTTTATTCTTAAATTAATATTACACATTAATGCAGCATAATCCAGTTTGACGACAAGAATAACAAATCTCCCTTCAGTAGAAGCATCGACTCGACAGTATTTCCTTTGAACTTATTGACTAATGTAAGCACACCAGCAGAGTGACTGGAGCCATGACTAAAATAAGCACCACCCCCCAACGGAGTTCTCCCAAATCTAACATCACTATCACAGGAATGAGTTTCTTGTAGTAATATCAAGTCAGCATTTGTTCTTCTGCAATATAAAAATAAGGCTTTCCTTTTCAAAGAGTCTCTTATGCCGCGAGTATTTAGCGAAATAATATTCAAAGAATTAAACTCAAATTCTTGCATTGTAGAAAAAAAAAGAAGAAAAAAAAAGAAAAAGCTTAAACGGTGATCAGAACAGGATACATTCTAAACTAAGGAACGTAGTAAGAATTAAGCTTACCTCTATAAGAACAAACAAACAAAGAGGTGGTTAAAGCTAAATATAACCTTATTCAATTGACAAAAGTGCATAGATATATCTGGGCTAACTTGCAAGTGGAGGCACATAGCCTACATCTTCACACGATACAGAATATTCCTACTGCCCCATGAAAGACAGCTTCTTTACTATTCACCTTCAAGTTTATTCTTCTCCTCAAGGGACAGACTCAAGTCTTTGACCGTTTATAAAAGCATGGGGCCCCTTCCAAGAAGTTTTCTTTCCTTCGTCACGAGACTTAACTTGCGGCCAAAGTTTGGCTCTTGAATCCAAATCCTGTTTAATTAGTGCCTCCTTGATGCAAATTTAGTTGTCCCTTAAGTACCTGGAGTCCTTCGCTGCTCGCCACACCATGTCTCTGTAAAATCGCAAATTGAAACGCAAGATGATGTTCCGTGGCGATCCATCAGATCTTCCCTGTCCCAGTCGGTGCACAACGTCAATTAGATCATTCAGCCTGTCTTGAATATCAGGGACCACTTTTGCTATAATATTAATTGTAACATCTCTCACATTTTCTCCATCGTGCTCAGCAACACTTGTAGCTTAAGGTTAAATCTGCGTGAATGTCTCTGTATTTCTTCCTGGCTTTCTTTTAGATAGTTGTTTTCACCCAGCAGTCCCTTAACATCCTTTTCCAGCTGTTCGATCTTATTGGAATGCACCTTGACATCAATACTTATCTGAGATACCTTCTCCGACAGTTTGTCTTTTTTATCACAAGACGTTGCAGTTGTCTTGTCGATAGACATTATCTTCTCGTGCGTTTCGTCGAGCTTAGCAGTTAGCTTCTGGACCGCACCATAAAGTGTAGATAATGTGACATCAAATGTGCTTCTAGCTCCGACAAGATTTTTTGAAGGAGTAGAGCAAGCAGGTGTTGCAAAAACAACTTCATGGGCTCATTAGATATTACAGCTTGATGATTAGAAATCTGTGTGAAAAGTGTAAAACTGTGAGCAACATAAAAATATAAATAATGTAAGTTGATCACAAAGATTCTGTTTTTTATGTTGTAAATGTGTAAAATTGTAAAATATAACTAAGAAATTCCCCAAATTAAAAAGGAAGATTAATAATAATAATAATAATAATAATAATTATATATATATATATATATATATATATATATATATATATATATATATATCAGAATAACACAGTGATTAACATCTCCTGAGCAAACGTTAAATATGTGTGATAACCAGTCTGAATCATGTACAAAAGTAGACTTATCAAAAACGTAAAACACAAATGATGCATGAAGAATCAGCTGGTAAAAATAAACGACTAAGAAACAATGCATTCATGACTTGAAGGTGGTCTTCATTAAGTCCCAGGATGCATCTCTTCCTCAGCACCGCCTGTATGACTGCGCTCTTGATCTCCTCCCAGGCACTTCTCTAACCTGTAGTCACAGTGTGTGTTCTCTCTTTCTGCTCCATAGCGGGAGGCTACGGAGAAGTACATCATAGAATCGATGACGTCCGGGCTCATCTGCCCTCGTCCACCCTTCCTCTTCCCCGGCCAGTAAGGGGTTCTTCTGTGTGGGGAAAAAGGACAGTTCTCTAAGCCCCTGTATCAACTATTGGGGGCTGAATGACATCACCATTATGAAGAGGTACCAACTACCTTTGATGACTTCAGCCTTCGAGTTGCTGCAGGGGGCGACAGTTTTCACAAAGTTGGATCTCCGCAACATGTTTCATCTTGTGAGGATTAGAGAGGGGGATGAGTGGAAGACAGCGTTCACCACTCCTACGGGGCACTTTGGATACTTGGTCATGCCCTTCAGGCTTACAAACACCCCGGCCGTCTTCCAGGCACTCGTCAATGACGTGCTCTATGACATGATTAACAAATATGTCTTTGTGGTCCTGGATGATATTTAGATTTTTTTCCCCAGTCTCTCCAGGTGCACGTGGAGCATGTCAGGCGAGTGTTGCAGAGGCTGCTGGAGAACAAGCTCTTTGTCAAGGCGGAGAAGTGCGTGTTCCATGCATAATCGATTCCATTCTTGGGGTACATCTTGTCGCTTGGGTCTGTGTGCTTGGATCCTTCCAAGATGAGAGCCACCACCAATTGACCGACCCTACATTCCTGTAAGTCCCTGAAGAGGTTTCTGGGATTTGCTTATTTCTACTGGCATTTTATATGCAATTAGAGTCAGCTAGCTGCTCCTCTCATGGGTCTAACCTCCACCAGGACTACATTTTTATGGTTTGAATGGGCGCAAAGTTCTTTTGACAATATTAGGTTCCGGTTTTGCTCTGAACCCATCTTAATGGTCCTGGGCCTGACCTGTCAGTTCTTTTCTCACTGCCTCACACCAGCAGAACGTAATTACAATGTCAGCAACCGTGAGTTGTTGGTCATCAAGCTCGCCTTGGAGGAGTGGCGTCACTGGTTGGAGGGGGCTGAGACACCTATTTTAGTCTGGACTGACAACAAAAATAAGAGTACTTAAAGATGGCAAAGAGATTAAATTCTTGCCAGGCCCACTGGGCTCTCTTTTTTGGTCAAAATAGGTCAAAGCTTACGCACTCTTTCGCCTTTTTGAGACTTCTGAGGACTCTGATCCTCCTGACTTAGTTATTCCCCATTATCGGTTGGTGGTCAGGGCTGGACTGGTAATCTGTCATACCGGGCATTTTCCCGGTGGGCCGACGCACTTTGGGGCCAATAAGGGGTGGAATGGCCATCGGGAGAACCGAGTGAGCCGGTGAGTTGGCCGCAAAACATGTAGTTTACGCGTTATGCAGAATGGCCGCCGCTCAACTGTTGGGCCAGTTGCCATGTAAAATCCCGGGCCGATTTCTCTTCCCAGTCCAGCCCTGGTGGTGGCTGCTTTGTCTTATGGGGTCAAGTCAGAAGTGCGGAGGAGAGTGTCGGTGCTGGAGGGAATACCAGCAGGTCTGCTCTTTTTGCCACGGTCAGCCTGCAGTGGGACCATTATTCCAGGGTGACTTGTCATCAGTAGGATCAGACTCGGACACCTCTCCTCTCCAGGTTACCTTAAAGGATCTGCCTGTGAGGCATGAGTCAAACCATCCAAGTGCAATTCGTGATGCCCATGTGATGCCCAGGTCAGAAAGTGTGGACATGAGAATCTGGTGGTTCACTGTGTTGAAAGCAGCAGACAAGGCCAGATGTTGCCCCGGCCTGAGTCAGCAGTGGGTGCATGTGTCATGGGGAGCGTTCCTCAGTAAGGGAATCTCTTCAGATCCTTCAAATTCAGAAGTGCATGCTGGTGGACTCGCCTCTTCAGTTCACCCCACAGGTTTTCTATGGGGTTCAGGTCAGGGGTCTGGGATGGCCATAGCAGAACCTTGATTTTTTTGGTCAGTGAACCATTTTAGTGTGGATTATGATGTGTGTTTTGGATCATTGTCCTGCTGGAAGATCCAATCACGGCCCATTTTCAACTTTATGGTAGAGCCAAGTTTTGATTTATTATCTGTTGGTACATGATAGAGTCCATGATGCCATGTATCCAAACAAGATTTCCAAGACCTCTGATAAAAACAGTCCCACAATGTAAAGGTCCACCACCATATTTAACAGTGGGCATGAGGTACTTTCCATATGGTAACTTCTCTGTGTGCGTCAAAACCCATCTCTGAAAAAGCTCTATTTTTGTTTCATCTGACTACAAACCTAGTCCCATTTGAAGTTCCAGTAGTGTCTGGCAAACTGAAGATGTTTGATTTTGTTGTTGGATGAGAGCAGAGGCTTTTTTCTTGAAACCCTCCCAAACAACCTTTTGTGATGTAGGTGACGTCTGATTGTAGTTCTGGAGACTTTCTAACCCTAAGACACAACTCATTTCTGCAATTCTCCAGCTGTGATCCTTGGAGATTCTTTGGCCACTCAAACTATCAGGTGTTCGAAAAATGTAAAATATGAGTGGATATATACTTCAGATGTATTTTACTCTACTTTAATTTCTAGGGGTGTCATTAATTGGGTCAATCATTTTTTTTTTTTCAGTTTCAGTTTTTTATTCACAATACCTCTTCAAACATTACAATAATACAGTTTTAAAGTACAGAGTAGATTGGGTACAGTGAAATGGGTCTCCCAAAGAAGCAAAAAAAGCTTATAAGTAGGGGCCCATCGTTCTTAAATGGGTAAATACTGACAAGGTACAGTGAGACACAATAAATACACACAAAACAATTTACCATGACATATGTTACAACAACATACTCACTCATACAAACATACACATACATCCCAGTAATCCATGAACAGTGGCGGATCTAGAGATTTTTTCCTGGGGGTGGCAAAGGGGTGGCATGAGGTTTCAGGAGGGGGGCCATGGAAATTATTCATAATTTAAAATGCTACGGTTTTCATTGAATGTGTTTTGTTCTCTACACTACATTACACAGAGTGGGAGTCAAATCAGAGATGTAGATGGGTTTTTGGATGGTGTGGGTCTTAATTTGTGAATTGTGGACCCTTTCTCTGTGTAATCACTATCAACAGTCTGTGTAGTCTATACTTAAATTGTACTTTGTGAAAAAGCAATTATTGGGGGGTTTGGGGGTATGCTCCCCAGGAGATAAAAAATATGTCTTCTAGTGAGTTTTGAGGGAATATGGACAGATTTAATCATTCACCATAAGCCATCAATAGATTTAGGTTATCTGGATTGAAACAAGATTATAATGCAGGATTGTTGCAATGATAACCATGACTGTCAAAACATTTCCCTCTGATTCAATAAAGACTCAGTGAAGTACCTTTTTAGTCAAAATTATTTTTGGATTTATTACAATATAACATACAACAATTGACATTCTTATGTACATTTAATTAATCTCTCTCTCTCTCACACACACACACACACACACACACACACACACACACTCTCTCTCTCTCTCTCTCTTTCTCTCTCTAAACTGCTAATCACTTGAGGGCAAACATCAAAAACACAATTTTCTGAGGCAAGACCTCAAAATCCAGAGGAACTATGGAATTCATATTAACTAGGCCTATAGTTTAGGCATTTCATCTCAAGATAAACATTTATAGATTCCAGGCATTTGTGAGGCTCCATACTGTATGCAGCAAACATACGAAAAAGAACATCTTGAAATGAAAAACACTAACTTGATAAAATTATAACCTAATGCAATTTTCTTATTTGCAAGATGCTGTTATTTTATTGCACATGACTATTAAACTGTACAGGTTAAATCAATTGCAGACGGCGGTTTCCATGTATGCTAGAAAAGCGTTGAACAAACTCGTTTAAGTCCACTGCTTTTGCACGGTCACTCTCAATGCTGAGCACAGCTAAATGGGACAATCTCTCAGTTAGCATAGTTGAGCGCAGGTGATTTTTTACGAGTTTTAGAGTGGAAAAACTGCGCTCACATCCAGCTGTGGTAACTGGTAAAACAGCTGCAATCTTGCATAAACGATGCATCTCATAAAACACCTCTTTAAAAGGGTCCAAATAACCTAGCAGTTCAATCAAAGATGAAGGGCAATTTTTTCCATCTCTTTTACTCCTTGCAAAAAGCCTCTCAACCTGAGCGACTTCATTTTTCAGATCCTCAATATTTGAGCCATATGCTTCAGCAAGCAGCAAGACAATATCCTCTTTTAAGAAGTGATTGCTAACTGGGTTTAGCCCCTGTAAGCCTTTCATTATATTGCAACTGGGCGCTGAAAAACGCTTCTGCATTTCCCATTATGGGCAGGAATATGTTTGTTCTAAAGGCATCCTTGCCATTAACATGGCTTCTGTGACCAAGTGTGGATGTGACATAACTGTCATTTAGTGCTCTGGGTGTCTGTTTGGCTCTTTTTAGCCTAACAGTGATGGGGATGTTGCAGGTTTCACATGTGTGGATTACTGTGTTCCACAGCTCATTAAAGTACTCATCCTCATTGCGATGCTCTTCAAAGGTCTCCTGAGGGTCTCAATTAAGTCTACAGCTCTGAGGAGATCCAAGTTTGGGGACTGTAGCAGCTCAGACAAAAACTTTGCGTCACCCAGCACCTGTCTAAATATGGCAAGTAGCCCAATGAAGTTCAGGTCAATTTGAGACATTAACCCTCGGGCCTTCGTAGATCTTTCAGGATCAACCTCATATGATATGTCATCCAACACTTTGAGTACTGCAGGCAATCTATCAAAAAGGTTCCTACAGGCAATGCCGCGACAGGCCCATCTGGTGTCGCTGAGGCTTTGAAGTTCTCTAGGGGGGCCACTAAACATCTCCGCTTGTACTTCCATCCACTTTTGATGGACATAAGAGCCGGAAAGAAACACATACAATTGCTGGAGCAAAGTAAAAAACTCCCCAGCCTCAGGGACCTTTTTGACCTAATCGACAATGACCAAATTTAAGCAATGAGCATTGCAGTGGACATAAAAAGCATATTTGGCTACTTGTCTAACTCTTGTCTGCACCCCTGAGCACCGGCCACTCATAACTGCAGCGCCGTCGTACCCTTGGCCCACTAAATTCTCCTTGTATTCAAGGCCATACTGCTCCAAAGAAGAGATGATTTTGGTAGCTAAGGAGCTGGCATCCAAATGTTCGGCTTCCCAAAAGCCTAAGAAGCCCTCCCGTACAGCTCCCTCATAATAATACCTTAAGACTATGGACAACTGCTCCCTTTTGCTGAGATCTTTTGTTTCGATCAGATGTAACAGAGAAGTACTGACTCGATTTGACTTCTTTTAGTATGTCCTGCTGGACCATCCCTGCCAGGATTTGTAATATTTCGTTTTGGATATTTTTGGAAGTATACATCGCGATTAGTGGGGCCTTCTGATAGTCTTTTTTGAATAAAGAATCATGATCTCCTACTACGTGCAAAATCTCAAGGAAATTGCCTCTGTTCCTAGACTCATCATTTTCATTATGTCCACGCTGAGCTATATTCTGTATTGCAGTAAGACGCAATACCTGACCTATAGTCTTTATGTATTGTTGATTCTCTTTTATCTGTTTGCGATTCTCATCATTCATCATGCCTAATACTGATATGTTGCGTTTCATCATCTTTTGATGATCTCGCCATGTGGTCATTGCATTCAAATCGCCTCAGATTTGGAATGTACACTAAAGCCACCATCTTTGAAAGTGGCCTTGCGCCAGTTTTTGTATCCCGCAGAAGAGGTATAAACAGTTTTGCTAGGCGAAAAATGCCGGCATGCAAAGCAATACGCAGCGTCCATGGCCACTGAATATTCCAACCAAGGATATTCCTCATACCACTGTCCATGGAAGCTCCTCCTTGCCCCTCCCTGCATGGTTTTGGGAAATACCTTTAACACAGGTTGTGTCGGATCATCTGCCTTCAGCTTTGATATATCTGAGAAGAGAAAACAAAACAAAATCACAGTACTGACAACATATTAAAATTTTTGTTGCATTTATCTAAACAAGATCAGTTTTAATTTTGCCGCCTAGAGTTGGACATGTCTTTATTACAACAGTGATTCAACATACCATGAGGGCCAGCTTGACATTCGCTGCTCCTAGCCATCTCTCCAGTTTCACTTTCACACTCTTCACTGATTTGCCCTCTCTCTCGTCCTACATTTCCCTCTTCTTCAGTGGGCTGCTCCAGCCCCGCATGCTGCTCATGACCCTCATATTGACCCTGCCCCTCGTCCTGCTCATGACCCTCGGTCTGCTCTAGTCTCTCATGCTGCTCCTGCCCCTCACACTGCTTCTGGCCCTCAGTCCGCCTTAGTGTCTCCTGCTGCTCCTGAACCTTGGTCTGCTTCTGGCCCTCAGTCTGCTCCAGTCTCTTGTGCTGCTCATCTTTGTCTAACTTCTCTCCAGTCTCCCTTCTTCTCTCCCTGTCTTCTCCACCTGTGTCTAGTTCCCCCCTTTTTTTCTTGGGTTGAAAGAACTTGGCTATGCCAAACCTTTTCATTTTGCATCCTAATCTGACCTGCAGTTTGTCAAACGTAAAAATAGCATGTTGGTTAAAACCATGTTGTACAATTCCAATTCATCTATCCATGTTAATTGAATCTTAATCCTTAGTAAAATGTAAATACTTTAACTAGATTCATACTATTGTGTATTCCCATCATGAGAAGTTTTTAACTAACAATGCTGCAGAGCCATGAACAGCTGTTAACAATGTTACGGTTTATTTCCTCTAGTTGATCATGATTTTTGCAAGTTTGGTCATGGCACTGATACATTGTATGAAATACCATTATCATGTGGAATGTAGTGGAATTTTTGTTTTTAATAAAAATGCACTCACTTCAGTAAGTTGAAGTAATTGTACAGAAATACATTTCAAATTGCATAAGCTACTAAGACAAATGTGGTTAATCATGCATCAGATGCTGTGCTGGCCTCAGCTTTATGTTGGTTCATCTACCAGCAAACCCAATGAAATATTTAACTGGAATCTAAGCAATTACATCTCATGCACTAAGCATGTGATGTGCTGACATCAGCTTCAAATGTCTAGACTAGTAGCCTACTCTGAGTACGTGAGTCACACGTGCAGTGCTTGTGCATCACCAGCTTATGACACCGCTTAGATATCTCAGTTTAATTTGGCATTTTGACCATTTTTCAAAATTGGATAGTCATAGATGCTGGGAAAGTGGATGCATGACAACAGTAACATTAGTTTAAACACACACAAAGAGCTAGACTAACGCTAGACCCTTATTCTGACTGACGATCATGGACAAATTCGATGAGACAACAAAGTATTGCGGATGTAAATAACGTAACAATGTGGTTGTTGCAGGGTTAACTGTCTGCTATGGACTTTTTCGACTTTGTGTCAAAAACTTACCTCAAAACTCACTGCTGCTTATCAGCCTCTCTTCTCCGACTCCGATGCACTATCCAAGCTGCTCTGCTGGCGTGATTGACTGGTGAAATTTCGCGGGGGTCGCTGCTGTGCTGGTGATGGGTGAAACCATTGTGAGGGGGAGGGGATTCTAAATCGGCGATTTCTGTTTGAGAGGAGTTTGGTGCGGGTCTCATTGGCCTTCAACGTGTAGGCTATGAACATAAAATATACTTAAAAAAATATTATCTGATTTATAAATGGGGTGGCAACAGGGGTGGCAAGACTGTATCCCAGGGGTGGCAGCTGCCACCCTTTGCCACCCCGTAGATCCGCCCCTGAACTGAAGTCTCTTGTTTATGGTGGTTTTGGAGTCTAAAAATTAAAATTGTATATGTTTTTGAAGCCTGAAAAGGAAATCATAGCCTTATTTTATTATATGACCCAAGCTAAATCTGTATAAATGACTTTGTGAGTTTTTATGGTAATTAATCGTCATATTCATGAAACACCTAAACCAGGCAATTAATTGTCAGCCAAATTTCACAATCGTGACCCCTAATTTTCATTATTAGGTTCCTACCTTGTGTATTGTTTTGTTAAAAATGTGTATGAAATTGCAAACATTGACAACAGCTTGTATCATTATTAAAAATGCGATTTCATTATGTCATATAAATTGATAAAATGTGAAATTTGTACATTTTTAAAAAGCTAAAATGATATTAAAATCACAAATAAAAAATTGCAATATTCTATATTTGCATGAATATATAAGAAGTTTGCTTAATATATATTTTGTTAGTTATATTATGCTTACATGTCATCAAAACTGGCGAGTAAAAACAAAAATGTGTTAGCCAATGACACTTCTTTCTCCAACATGATCGTAGTGTTGAAAGGGTTTACTTAAATGTACTAAAACGGCAAAATGCTGCATTTTAATTACTATTATTACATGCGGATTAATGCCGACAGCACAACATTTACTGATAAAACTAAAATTGCCAATCAGAATTTAGTAATTACAATGATTCGTATTTTGTGTGGCCAAATGAGAAATGGGGTTTCGGTTCGCTGAGGACTTTTTGTCCTTTTGCTGATCACATGCCTGTGTGTTGAAACTTGACACCGGGCGACGCATCCTGAAAACTGCACTGTTTGAACGGTTTCATGCTGAAGAGACGCTGGAAAGGGTTTTACTCTCTCGTAAATGTCAACATCATAATGTATGTCGATATGATTGATGCCTGTCATGCAAAACATGAGCTCATTGATGTCATACAATATCAGTCTGCTGTTTTATTCCATCAGTTACACCTGGTCGGAGTCTTCCATAAATATTTAGTTTGGTTACGTCCTACCGAAGTTTAATGGTGCAATGCTCAAATATTTAGTAGTGCGTAAATTGTGATTTAGTGCCCATTTACGCCACAACTAGGCTAAGTTTAAACTTTCGTATGCAACCAGCCCCTGATCTTTATATCAAACTTTTATTTGTTCTTGTTTTGCAGTACAAGCTTGCCCAGAGTTTTCTTAAGGCGTTTGGAGTGTGATGCATCACGTTTCCTTGGCCATGAGCCTGATGTTTGTGAAGCTTTCTGCAATGCACTTTGAGTATGAAGATGTGATTGTTGTATGGTTCTAGGTTGAACATGTTTGCCTCAAGTTCCTTGAATGCAGAACCACCATGGAGTTCCAGAACCTTCTCAGCTGTCTTGCAGACTTTCAGGACGCTGTCGGACGGTCTTATAAATCCACCTCAGGACTTCATGTTGTTCAGTGTGTTCATCTTGGGAAGAGCTCTCGACACTCTGTGCTGATTAACAGGTAGTGCACAGAATCATCTTCATAGTTGTTTTAACTGCAATGCCTGTTATGTACTCCACCACAGCCTCTTTGAACATGGACAAGCTGGGAAGAGATACAGTGATGTTTTTCTCTGTCTACGGTTTCAGGCTGAACATCACTGCCTGAAATGCATATCAGAAGGTGTCCAGTGGAGAACAGCTGCCACTAGCTCTGATGGCATGTCTTGCTACCATTCTTTTGAAAGCTGTTATATGTGGGATTGTCCTTAAATCCATTAGCAGATTTGTCACCTCATATCTGCAAATCTTTATTGTACTGTTCAGTTTAAGTACATTTTACATTGTACTTGGGAAGCTTTTGTCATTGAACAAATATGTATGAATTCCTTGAGTGTGCATATGTCAATAAACTTATTTCTAACTATGATTTAAAAGATCAGGGGATTGTTCAAATTATTAAATGCTCAAAATCTGGTATGTACATATTCCAGAAATGAAAGCAAATGGATAATTCCATTAAGTAAAGGTAAATTCATTTGTGTGTGTATGTGTATGTGTGTGTGTGTATATATATATATATATACACACACACACACACACACACACATATACTGCATATGAACTTTGCTTAAACTAGTTCACATTTACTCTATAATCTAGTAAAAAAAAAAAAAAAGAGTTAATGTTGGCAAATTATGTAGATGTAATCAACATTATGAACAATGAGCATCAACAGGTTTAAACTAAGAAGGCAGAGAAACATTGCATCCTGTAACAATCTGCAGATGTCGCTATTGGATACTTTTACTTTAAAAAGGGGTGTTAATACACTTTGTATTTTCACTTTTGATTAGATTATGATCGTTATGTCCACTCTACGTGGGGATATCGTCTAATTTGTGCTTAATAGGTACATAATCTGTATAAATTACAAACTGTGGGCACTTTAGCCACATCCTTAAGTGAGTGTTGTTTCGCGGTTAAATGCTGCACTTGCCGCGATGCCCTCTGTCGGTAGGGAATAGTAAAATGGCCGCCAGAGCACTTCCGGTAGCTTCACCTACTGCTGGCAGTTTAGAATTCTATGAGCAATCCAGTTAGATCAGTGTTACAAACACATAATATGTGTGTGTTGATAACCGGGAAGTAACACACTGAAAAGTAGTTTTCTACTGCAGTAGAGCGAAAGGTGAGTCCAAGAAACCTTCAACAAGACTAGACGCCGATTTCTTTTTCTTTTATTGGCGGATGCCGCCACCTACTGTTCAGTTTAATGAATCGTATTCCATGCCTTTCTATTAATCCATATGATAATAAAAATAATACTCATTTACCCCAGGTCTAGATCCATCATGACCCAAATTGACGTCAAAAATCAGGTCAAATATGCAAATCAAACTGATGTCAAAACATGACATCCATTTGACATCCACACAATTATGTCCTATTCTAGATCAAAATAACGACACAAAAGTAATACAATTTAACAAAAGTTTTATTCAACAAGCTTCAAATTCAAAAATACAATTGAAAACTACCTCTGTGAAGTTGGCACCCCATATCATTAATATGAAGGAAATAAAAACTATTTTCATAATTCAGTTTTGTGCTGTGGATGGATTAACTATTCTGAATCTGAACACAGATCAATCGCCGCCCCATGCCCCCATATCTGTCGGGAGCAGACCGGAGATAGTTCTTCATGTGTTTATATCAGCCTCTGACGATGTTGGTTTGGACTGCTGTACAGCACCTGAATGAAGATGGAGCAACATCACTCATTTTAAGACATTATAAAGTACAGCATAAATTATAAGATTTTCAGCAACCATCACTCGTACTAACAGCAATCCACCAATTAAAACTCTAAACAACCATGATATTTTTAAACAATACATAATATTTTATTAAAAGACGTGTTCTTCTAATTTTAAATTATGTTTTACACAGCTAGCTTCAACTTTCATATTATACAGGCTACATTAGCTTTCACTGGCGGGAAATTCAAAAATAACTAAAAATAGTAATTGCACAAAGCATGTTTCATGTGTTCCTCTAAGTTTTGTTTTACATTTCACGACATATCAACACATTTACACACCTGATAAAAAGTAAGCTGGACACGAGTTCACGTTAATGTGAAAGTTTTTCTTCTCTGTTTGGTTCGTTTTAAATTCTCGCGGCTTCGACTTGAACTTGTCACTAGCGCCATCTACAGGTGTGGTTATAAACAGCAGAGAAAGCAACTCGTTGAATGGGCATTGCGTCTAGATCTGTTGAAATGCAAAAAGGAAATCAGAATATTTTTCAAATCTGTAGGGGTGCCTGTTTTTCAGACATGAAATATCAATATATTTTCATTGTGAAGAATTTGTCCCACTGTAAATGTTATTATAATGAACCCTTTCCAGCCGGAGCATTCAAATTTTGGAACAATTATTCCTGTCGCCGTCCAATCACCAATTTTATTTCTGAAAACTGCCAAGATACCCATGACAATATAAGCTAAAGGCATATGCGATTGGCTAAGGGGTTACTGGGCGTGAATAATCAATGTATCGTCATCATCGTCATCTTCCGTTTGCCTGAGCGGAACCAGAGAGATTCTTTTAATTTGTTGTTAATTTATTTTATTTACTTGTAATATTTTGTATTAATATTGTTGTTGTTTTGTATATACTGTTTTTGTTATTATAATTTTCTATTTAATTATTGTGTGATTTTGATACCAAATAAAAAAAAAAAAAAAAAAAAAAAAAAAAGAGCGGAACCAGACAGGACACGCCGGGAGAATCCCTGCAGTGTTGAACTTACTGCTTCAAATTGAAAACTGAGCCGATCTTAAGACAGTTAACATGTGTCGGTATTGTCTATTGAAAGTCAAAATGTTTTAGTTACAAAGCATTTATTTGTAGGAATGTTGTGGAACATAGTCAAACCTTTTTGTAAGCGCTATTTTTATTTATTTATTTCTGGAAACAAAACTTGACCGTCATCAGCGAGCGTCTAAAATGCTAAACTTAAACAAGCTGACGACGAATTAATATTTTGCCATAAATTTATATCATTAACATAATCACTGATGTCAATATGACATCAATTTGACGTCTAAAATCACACATTGATTTGATGTAAATTGAACGTCATATTGGCCTACATATACATTAAACAAGTTTCATTGTGGCATTAACTTCCTATTTTCACCCAATTATTACTGGATGAAATTGCCGATCAAACTGAATTTAAAATGATGTTATACAGCATCTTGATCAAGTCTTGACTAATATTTCAACCCAGTCTCACGGCAGTTCGTGACATTGTCACGAAATTTAATATTTGACGTCAAATTGATAACAAGGTGCCTGCTGGGTCCTCCAGCTTCCACACTGTAAGTAAAAAGTATTTCTAATGCACACTCAAACACAGCCAAGCTGACCGAAGTGCTGTACAAATGAATCTACAATACATTAAAATAAAACAAACACGTCATTAAAATAAAAAAATAAATAAAAAAATGTCAAGACAATCTCATTTAATACTGCAAAACACTAGAGAATACAAGTGCGTTTTAAGCTTAGGCTACGTTTAAAGATATACCGTGATGAAGCTTATCTAATGTCAAGTGGCTGATTCCAAAGTCTATAGGAGCAGCAACTCCAAATGCTCGATCACGCTTACATATACCACGTGACCGAGGAATATGCATTAAAATTTTGTCTGCAGATCTTAAAAAGTTGGTAAATATTGCTGTATTATATCCCATATGACGGGGCCTGGTTATTAAGAGATTTCAAATCAAACAACAGAATTTAATGAAAATATAGCGTTAATTCCGCAGCGGCTCACTGGTCAACTGACAGAGGTGTGCTCTTACGTCATTGCGTCATATGAGTGGCGTCATCAACGTGGTCTCTGCTGCCCCCAGTTGTTGATCTACAGTTTTAGATCACGTCTGACCTGAAGCTCATTCGACTGAAGAACACTGAATAATTTGATCAGGATTAGGACAGTAATATTTGGGATGCACATTATTGAAATGCTTTGCTGTGAATGTGAAACTCTTTGATTTAAAAACAGAATACTGAGTGTTAAAACGGGATTAGTAAACTGAAGTGAAACTTTGAAGAAGGATTTTGACGTGTGACTCAGAAAATGGCGTCTGCATCTTTTTCTGAGGAGGATTTCTCTTGTCCTGTGTGCTGTGATGTTTTTAAAAATCCTGTTGTCCTGTCCTGTAGTCACAGTGTGTGTGAAGAGTGTATTCAGAAGTTTTGGGAAAGTAAAGGATCGAAAGAATGTCCAGTTTGCAGAAGTAGATCAACATTAGATCATCCTCCATTAAATCGGGTTTTGAAGAACTTGTGTGAGACTTTCTTACAGGAGAGAAGTCAAAGATCTTCATCAGGATGTGAAGCAGTCTGCAGTCTTCATGAAGAGAAACTCAAACTCTTCTGTCTCGATGATCAACAGCCGGTGTGTTTGGTGTGTCGAGATTCCAGAACACACACAAATCACAAATTCTGTCCTGTAGATGAAGCTGTCATCGATAATAAGGTCAGATCAATTATATTCAAAACATTTATTGAAACAGCACAACTTGCAGCATACTTTATGATTGCATATATGAACAAATAATTACAGACAGTAAATGAAGATTATTCTGGTCAAACTCATAATGATCTAAAAGCAGAAAGGGCTGGAAAGTAAGAACTCTTTATATTAACATGTCCATTTCTTTCAGGAGAAACTCAAAACTGCACTAAAACCCTTACAGGAGAAACTGAGAATATTTGAGAAGTTTAAACAGAATTTGGATCAAACTGCAGAACATATTAAGGTTTGAATTAAACTGTAATTAAAGAGTGTGAAACATCCCATTTTTGGAAGTGTATATTGATATACAGTTTGACCATCAGATCTTTCTCTGAAATGTCTTTTGTTTCAGTTTCAGGCTCGACACACAGAGAGGAAGATTAATGAGCAGTTTGAGAAACTTCACCAGTTTCTACATGATGAAGAGGCCGCCAGAATAACAGCACTGAGAGAGGAAGAGGAGCAGAAGAGTCAGATGATGAAGGAGAAGATTGAGAAGATGAGCAGACAGATTTCATCTCTTTCACACACAATCAGAGTCATAGAGGAGCAGATGACAGCTGAAGATCTTTCATTCCTACAGGTGGAAACAATGAACATTTATACAACTTCAATATTCATTATACTGGAGACAAATGTCAGTTTCAAACATTCAAAGCAAATTCAGTTTGGATGAATAATCTGTGTTTCTTTCTTTTTACAGAACTTGAAGAGCACAATGGAAAGGTTTGTATTGTGTTTCCTGTTTCTCTCTCGGTTCTGAACCCAAATCAACACGACTGACTCCTGAATGTTTTTCAGAACCCAGTGTACACCAGCAGATCCAGAGAACATTTCAGGAGTTCTGATCAATGTCCCAAAACATCTGAGCAACCTGAAGTTCACTGTGATACAGAAGATGCAGGAAAATGTTCAATACAGTGAGTTGAGAATACAACAATGAATTCATAATGATCATTTGTGTTATTTGATGTGTGTTTGAGTGTGTATCTGTCCTCTCTCTTCAGCTCCAGTGACTTTGGACCCCAACACTGCTCACTGTAATCTCATCGTGTCTGATGATCTGATCAGTGTGAGAGTCAGTGAAGAGAAACAGCTGCTTCCTGATAATACTGAGAGATTTGATGTGTCTCTGTGTGTTTTGGGTTCAGAGGGTTTTAATTCAGGGATTCACTGTTGGGATGTTCAGGTTGGAGACTGTACAGGCTGGTTTTTGGGTGTGATGACAGAATCTGCTCAGAGGAAGAAGAACATATACTCCAGGAGTGGAATCTGGTATGTGTGGTTTATTGATGGTGAATATGTTGCATTAATTTCACCTGATGAAGCATCTCGTGTCTCAGTGAAAGAGAAACTCCAGAGAATCAGAGTTCAGCTGGACTGTGACAGAGGAAAACTGTCATTCTCTGATCCTCTCACTAACACACACATACACACTTTCACACACACGTTTACTGAGAGAATATTTCCATGGTTCACTGTTGGCTGTAAAATTTCTCCTCTGATGATCTTACCAGTGAACTCCTCTGAAAAAAAGACTTAAGAATGAAATTACAGATTAAACTTGTATCTACAAAAGTTGAGTTTCTGTAGAAGACCAACTAATCAAATGTGTCTTTGTAGCATCAGCTGTTAATTCATTTATTCTGACATGTTTTAATGCTTTTTAATGATGCTGGCTAAGATGTGAATTCATATGTGAGATCAGTGATTTACTGAACATCTTAATAATGTGATCTCGGGTTGTTATTGATCATTATATGACAGATATTATGAACAGTGAAGTTCTCAAAATAATCATTATAATACAACTGCTCAACTCATTGTAAAGATGTATATTTAGATGTTTTATCTGTATTATAAGTTATAAATTCACTGACCAACTGGTGTTTTAAAGACCATTTTATAAAACATATAATCATCAAGTCATGGAAACTTTCAAGAGTTTTTAAGAAGTTTAATTTGTGTTTGTAAAATAAAAAGTACCATACATTTTTTTTTATTATAGTTTTAACTCAACATTCACATTTATAACTTAATCTGATACACTAAAGTAAAATATAGAGTTGAGCTGGACTGTGACAGATAAATAACACACACACACGTTTATTAAGAGTATTTCCATTGTTCAGTGTTGATCACGACATTAAGGTGAATAATTTCAGTGTTACAAACACATAATATGTGTGCGCGCGAGTGTGTGTGTTTATGTGTGTGTGTGTGTTGATAACAGGTAAGTAACACACTGAAAAGTAGTTTTCTGCTGCAGTAGAGGGAAAGGTGAGTCCAATGCTGTGTCTGAAATCACCCACTCGTTCACTATTTCCTATATAGTGAATGGCTGTGAGTGCACTATATTTCAGCAGTGAGTGAACGAAATGAGTGACCGATTTCAGACACTGACGTAAATTCCATGCGACAGAGAACACTCGGGAGCTGTCGCAGACATTTGCCATGAACATTTCGTCTGTGTGGCTTCATGAATTTGATAATCTCTGTAATCTTTATATATATTGTATAATAGGCAATTCAATATTTTATTTTAGCATTAATAAAAAAAATAATCATAATTCAATGATCATAATAGAGTTAATCTTTTCACAACTGTTCATTTGATATGTGTAACGGTGTTGAAATTACTGTTAAATTCATGCTAAGATTGGGACATCTCGCCATTGGTTGATGCACATTTGCATGTATTTGCATAGGTTACATAGTGGGGTGGTGCTACGTGATCCACAGCAGAGCCTCATATCTCTCGCTGTTGGTAAATTGCTCTGACGATTGCTCTGTTATTAAAATGAATTATGTTCATCTGCAGACACAATTTCGACGTTTAAGTCACACAAGAATGTATCTGATTAATCTGTGATCATTCTGATCCTGTCAGTCGGGTCAAAAATGTAATATTTGCAGAGATAATCCAAGATGTGTGTAATTAACTTATTTGTGAACGGAAAGTGTTTTTATTTCATTTTAAAGATGACTGAGCAACATTGAACCACTGTATTTACCAGCCTTTGGTTGTTTGTCCCAGGTCCAATAAAAGAGGAAGCCTTGAGTGACCATCCACCTGCTCTCAGAGTGATTACTTACACACAGGCCCAGTCACAGATTACATTAATGATAGAGAAATTATTTCAATTTGTCATGCTTATATTTTATTTTTCATGAAAAGATAATATAACCATTTACTCTGTGTTATTAAAGATACAATTAATGAAAACGCTATTGTACGCTACTATATATCTTATTAAAACAAATTGTAGAAAAGTAAACTACCAACAAAAACCAACCCAAGTGAACAAGCGCACATTTTCGCTGGGTTCTTCTTATCGGTGTCCTCCATCCGAGTCCGAAGGCAAACTTGATGCAAAAATGGACTCCATCTTGTTTCTGGTGAATTTGATTTTCTTGTGAAGAAAATTGTATTTTACACAACTTTGAAGCGTTGTTGGCTCGTCGACACCACCAATCGGTAAGAAGTTATTAAGGCAAAATACATTTAGCTGTAAACTAAATAAATTAAGAATAGATCCATTGAACTCCTGGAAAATTTCTTACAGGATATTTAAAAACTTAGACTTCAGTTTTTAGTTTACAGTTGAATGTATTTTGTCTACATAAGATAAACTAATAAAATATAGTATTCAAAGTTGATGTTAATAATACACAGATGTCAGTAGATCATTTGTGTATCTTATGTTTATATAAATAACTTTTTTTTAATGTCCAGAAGAATGGATTACACATTACCATACACTATTGTGTATATATATAAATATATATGTATGTATGTATATTAACTCAGCAAAAAAGAAACGTCCCCTTTTCAGGACTCTGTATTTTAAAGTATTTTGTATAAATACAAATAACTTTTCAGATCTTTATTGTAAAGGATTTAAACAATGTTTTCCATGCTTGTTCAATGAACCATAAACAATGAATGTACATGCACCTGTGGAACGGTCATTGAGACACTAACAGCTTACAAATGGTAAGGTCACAGTTATGGCAATTAAGGTCAGTTATATAAACTTAGGACACTAAAGAGACCTTTCTACTGACTCTGAAAAACACCAAAAGAAAGATGCCCGGGGTCCCTGCTCATCTGCGTGAACGTGCCTTAGGCATACTGCATGGAGGCATGAGGACTGCAGATGTGGCCAGGGTAATAAATTACAATGTCTGTACTGTGAGACGCCTAAGACAGCACAACAGGGAGACGGGAAGGACCGCTGATCGTCCTCGCAGTGGCAGACCAGTGTGAGATCAGTGATTTACTGTACATCTTAATAATGTGATCTCGGGTTGTTATTGATCATTATACGACAGAACAGTTGAGCTGGACTGTGACAGATAACACACACACACACACACACACACACACACACACGCACATTTATTAAGAGAATATTTCTATTGTTCAATTTTGTTCGTGACATTTCTTCTCTATTGATCTTACCAGAGAACTCTTAAATGAGTCTCTGAAGCACAAAGTCAGAATAAGTTTGTTTTGTCTATTAATTCCTTCACTTGTCTTTTCTGCTGTTAAAATACAAATAATGAAATCACACTTTTATTCATGGTTGAAAATAAATAATTGTGGTTGAAGAAATGAGAATATCTCATGTGAGTAACGTCATCAATGTAACTTCAGGAGAACATGAACAGAGAAACACAAGCAGAAGCCACAACATCAGAACATATTTCAGACTTTATAGTGATCTAAAGCGAGCGGTTCTCATGGACTTCACATTAGTCCACATTCAGAACTGACGTCTGAACAACCTTGAAGACAAAGATATTATCATCAATATTAATTATTGTTAGTATTTCACTATTTTCTGCCTTTTTAAGTCTTTTCAACTCAACTGTAATTTGTTACAATCAAATAATAAATAATTTCCCCCATATAATATTAAGATTTGTTGCACTTTCTTGACAATTAACACATTTCTTCCCAAAATATTTTAAATGCAAATAATTTTATTAGTATGTGAAAATGTTACTGATTTAATTGTAAAGTACGTTTGTAAATATAAATAAATGTATTGGTAAACTATATATCATGTTACTATTTGCTGCATTGATTTTATATTTTAATTCAAATTCTCATTACCAAAATATGTCCAGATGTTTATTTATTTATCATTTTTTTGTCATACATCATCATTTTCTACCATTTTTGTGACATAAACTTTTCGTTCTTTTGATTTTGGGGTGAAATGCCCGGACATGTTCTTGACAAGTTTAGCACAGCATGTACCTGTTCAGGTGAGATCTGTTGTGAATCTTTGTATTTTATGAATGGACCGTTACACTCTGGGTCATCCATTTTTGAAATGTTTATGGACATGATTTGATAAATCTAAAAGTGCAGCTGCAGTTACAATCTGAATTAACACCTGGAGGAACTTCAACTCTTCCATTCTTTCCTTTTTCCCTAAAAATAACATTTGTGATATTCCCAATACATAATAGTGGATATTAAGATTATTTTATAAAAACATGGAAGATAATGATGACATCAGAGTGTGAGCTCATGACTAACAAGCCACACTTTACCTCAAAGTCCACTTTACCTGTCAGCGTTTATAAAAGAACTGTTCAAAGAATAAAATCAATCTGACCCTTTCATACAAACAGATCCACACACTAAATGTGAACAAACTGAATACAAAAACTAAAATGTTTTTTAAAGTGGGGTATTTCCGGGGTAACGCCTGAGCTCTCTTCCTCTCTAGCTTTCACACTTCTTTTAGTTTTTCTTTAGGAACGACGGGATGCGAAACTTTTTCTTCTTTGAGGGCGATTTGTTGGGAGATTCGTCACTGCTGTGACCTCCCACCGCATCATCACCAGCAACAGGCTCCTCCCACACTACCTGAGGGGTGGAGTCTGTCTCACAGGGGCGGGCTCTTCTGCAGGGAGGGTGGTGACTTCAGAGGCCTCATGGGGGGTCAGATCGGGGAGGGTCTATTGAAAGTGGCATTGTCATTCTCGTCTTTGAAGGTCTGCTCGTGTTGTGCCTCTGTGGTGAATGTGGTCAAAATGGAGGGGGAAGATAATGGTGAGTTTGTAGAATGACTTATGACAAGTTTTACATCCAGGGGAAATTTAGACCTCAACAGTTCAGCTCAACTCACACAAAACACAATTTTTTTTTGCTACAATCTCTGAAAAACTAGAATATCTGCAATAGCGCACCGATTTCATGATTTAGATGCAAATTAACACCTTCAATTACATCCTAATGCAATTACTTAGTGCACCTATTATGGTTTTAAACGTGCCCAATTTTGTTGCCCACGTTTTGTTTAAACGTGCCCAAGGTCTCATACAATAGATTTACATGCATCCATGATTAAAAAACACTTTAATTTGCTCATAATTGAACCTTTTTAATCCCCCAGTGTCAAAACCGACTAGTTCAATGATCCGTTCTAAACTCCTCCTTTCAGAGAGCATACTCTGCTCTGATTGGTCAGATGTCCCAGTCTGTTGTGATTGGTCTACCGCTTAGTGTAGTGTTTAAGGGTGGGTCAAAGCAGTTCACGAGCAGCCAATGAAGATGTCTGGATTTACTAATGACCCATTTCAGGTGTTCAGAATCGGTTCTTTCTTTTGGGAGTCAAAAACTCCCAAAACTTTGATTTTCATTCATAAACAGCTTTATGAATGATTTTCATGAACAGATTTTCATTTAACACTACATGAAAGATCATATTTGAAAAAACAAAATAGCTGCTCTTTAACAGAAATGTGTTATATTCACTGTCTGGGAAAACAGAATAACATTTTAAAGTAGATCTCGACAATCTAGAGATGCCAATTACATGGAATATCCACAACTAATAAACTATCAATTAATCGCAAACGTGCAAATCACATTGCAGGAGTCTAAATACCATTTGAATAAACACACCCTCTTGATATATTTCCAATGCATTTGCTTAGTATTAATTGATGAGTGGTGGTGGCGTAGTGGGCTAAAGCACATACATGTAATCAGAAGGTTGCTGGTTCGATCCCCACAGCCACCATCATTGTGTCCATGAGTAAGACACTTAACTCCAGGTTGCTCCGGGGGGATTGTCCCTGTAATAAGTGCACTGTAAGTCCCTTTGGATAAAAGTGTCTGCCAAATGCATGAATGTAAATTCAATATTTGCTTAATTGAGAACAGGAAGATGAGTTAAAAAGGAGTTCAAGTGAAACATCAAACTCAAGCGTGTTTACTCACTATGGTAACAGGTATTCTTGTGCTTTCCCATCTCCTGATTGTGACGCTGCCACGAAGAAGAAAAAGCAGAAGTACAGAGAGAGAATGTCTTTGCAGATCAAATCACAGCCACCGTGTTAAATTAAAAAGAAATGAACAGAAACTTCACAGGAAACACACCAGCAGAAGTAAAGAACGGTTGCTGAGCCATTCTTAAAGACCCCAGAGAAATGAGCATGAAGAGTGAAGGACAACATTAAAAGACAGGTGATTTAAAGACATTTCTCCTGTCGGATTACACCTGAATTTAAAGGGTTTAAATCTATCATGACATTCTGAACCCTAAACTACTGCACATGGATATATGCATGACCATATACATATCTGCCACTATGGTCATTTTTTATTAGCAGTATTTTTCCTAATTAGTCAAATATTACAAGCAGAAACATCGAGGCTTATTTAGTTCCAGTTTAAAACAGAAACATTCTTCTATGCAAAGTTTCAGAACATAAACAGATCGTCTTTACTGCTACATTTCCATGTTTCAATGCTTGAGATCACTTTATGTAACATTGTAATTGTTGCTTTTATATTTGGTGGAAAAAAGCAAACAAATGTGCATTAGATCAGCCATTATATTGTTATTTTTTACATCAAAATAATAAAAAAAAATGTATTAATCATTTTCATTTCATATAGTTTAAAATGTCTATATTGCTGCATCTTTACCAACAACATGCCATATTAAAATCTCTATAAAACTGCTGCATTTAAATAAATATTCAGTTCTGTGATTCTCAAATGAAAAACACTAAAAGTTCATGATAATGTTACAATACTGATTGGAAAATTGCAATAAATTAGAAATAAAAAAAGTGTGTGAGGCCAGATTATTTTCAGATTTTGGATGTAAACAAACTGTTATTGGTCTGTTATTACAAACAGCAATAAATGTTAATTAACAACCATAAAGACAGACATTAGCCGTAATGTTGCAGATATAAACCACTAGAACGAGCCCGTGCTCTGAGAGACCCTTTCTGTCAGGATGAACAAACCTTCTTCTACACACACAGGTGAGCTGGGGGGAGTGCAGGTGACACTGGGAACTTTGCCCTCTTCAATCTCCTGCGTCTGACCTACAGAGAACAGAACAGAGTTTTTCTGTGAGAAACAGTAGGTCGTCAAAAACAGCTCAAATTCAGAAAGCGACACAGATTTTATAAAGGCACGATACAACTTAAAAGATTCAAACGGATGAGGCAGATTCTCTCTCTCATGCACAGTGATGCATGAGTATTCTGCATTGACCAAACACATCAACTAATGGCAAAACTGACTAACCGTGAATCTTGACTTTGTTGTTCTTAAGCCATTTTGCCACAATTTTGGAGGTGTGCTTGAGGTCATTGTCCATTTGGAAAACTCATTTGCGAATGAGCTTTAAGTTCCTGGCTGATGTCTTGAGATGTTGCTTGAATATATACACATAATGTTCCTTCCTCATGACGTCATCTATTTTGTGAAGTGCACCAGTCCCTCCAGCAGAAAAGCACCTCCACAACATAATACTGCACCCCCATGCTTCACGGTTGGGTTGCTGTTCTTCGGCTTGCAAGCCTCACCTTTTTTCTCCAAGCATAACGATGGTCATTATGGCCAAACAGGTCAATATATGTTTCATCAGACCAGATGACATTTCTCCAAAAGTCAGATCTTTGTCCCCATGTGCACTTGCAAACTGAAGTCTCTTTTTTATGGAGGCGCCCCCCCCCACACACACACACACATATAGAGTGTACGCATACACTACGTGATGTAACGTTAGTCTTGTAGATTAGACTAGTCCGGGTGCGCATTTAGATTTTAACGCTTTCACTGTGATTTAGTCGGTTTATATCATTTAATATAGTTAATCTAATATAATATCACATGAAGAGTGCAGCTTTTCTCCAGATGTTATAGTATATTTTTCAATATTCTAGTATGTTTTTATATCAAAGTACTTCTATGAGTTTCCTGGCCTTTGTGTGACTGTTGCGGCAAACCGCCCATCACCCCTCATTCCCTCATTAGTACCAGGTGAAGCTAATCCGCAATAAGTTGCGCGTGCCCAGGCCGGATAAGGCAACGCACCGTTGCTATTGTTTGTGTGCACTGGGAGCTGACGCTACGGCAGACAGCAACGCTGGCTCGAGTATTAGAGCTTGATGTCTGTTTTGAACACTGTGCGGGATTGTGTACTCACCAAAGAACTCTGAAGTGACAGCCGGTAAGCTTGAAGCTCTGCTGGTTGAAAAACACTGAACTTTGTAATGCTTGCTAATTGCTGTTATCAGCGTGTGAATATAGCGTTCAATGAAGCTTTGTAAATCCCGTCATTGTTCTGAAGTAGCATATTTTTAATATATGGTGTTTATTGGTGTAGTGTGTTAAAATATGCCTATTCGTGTATATTTAAATTAATCTACTTAGTTTGCCTGGTTTGATTTGGTAACGGTGTTTGAAATATTTAACAGCTGTCCAAATCATATGGGATACTGCTTAAACCCATTCGATAAATAGAAATATTAACTTAAGTGATTTGACTATATAATTGCATATAGTTTGTTTACTTATTAAAATGGCAATTCATTTATAAATATGGTTAAAAGCATAGGTTATTTCATGGCCTTTGTGGTTAAAGTCTAGTCAATTTAAACCATCCAAATGTGTAAAAGCTATTAATACATTTATTTTGTACTTTATTATGTAGGGTAAATTACGGATGTAATTTGTTATTGAGCTGTATAATACTTTACCATCTTTAATTGAATGTGTATATTCAATTAAAGAATATAGAATATATATCCTTTCTGTAATATATTTAGGTTTGGTGGAATGTTCATGTTTTAAATGGTTTGTTAACTTAAGGTACTGATGTATTTGTAGTGCTGCGCAAAAATGTTAAAATTAAGTCATGTTAAACCTGCTAACTTATGCACTTTATTGGGTTTCCTTGTGAGTAACTGTATGTATGATTATGTTTTTGAAGGTTTTTTACCTACATGAATTGTATAATAAATGGATGGAAGTAATTCACGAGGCCTAATCATTGAGTGGAATCCAGTTTATAACTTCAAATAGTGAGAACTTATCTCCTTCAAGCGTGGGGAAACGCACAGTCAAAGAAACGCTTGACAGTGACTCAGGAGAGAGCATATGAGGTTACTAAAAGTGTTGATGCTGCAGAGGCCACAAAGAGCACCAGCTGTAACAAAATAATGAGCCTAAGGACCTTGAAGATAGACTAAAGCCAAGTTTCTACCAGTAAAAAGATATCAAAAGGCTCTGTGAGATAATGGTGGCAAATAGTATCCATTAATAACGAAGGGGCGCAGAAATGAGGTAATGGCAGATAACAAACTGTATAGAAGAGGAGATTTTGGACTAAGAGAGTCAGAACGGACAGCTGACCGGTCTCATGTTTGTTGGTGTTCAATAAACTACAACTTTGGCATCTGGAACTCAAGACTCCAAGAGTTTTCTTGCATCTTAGAGAGATTAATCGCGATTTTCCACGACAATATCAGATTTTATACAAGTTAAAAAACAAGAAGTTAATATTAAGTGATGTACATTTTAGACACCATATTGCCTGTTTTAGCTCCATTTTACCAACGAAAATAGTTGAAATCTAAGCCACAGCACTGTAATTGCGTCTCTGAGAAACACACCGAGGTGTTTCATTACTGAATGAATCTCAATGACTCACTCATTAACAGTGACTTACTGCCTCCTACTGGCGGTTTAATTTCACATTTAAAGTATCTTTTCATTTTTAAATCATTTCAAATATAAATAATGCAACATTTTATTTTTAAAACCATTGCAAATATTTTGTTGATACTTATTTAATTTGATTGGTAACGGCTCTTTTGTGTCTTCTTATTATTTAATTTGATTACATTTATGAATTTTACACAAAAGATCATGCATGCATATAATTACGTTTAAAAATAAATTTATGGAGGTAAAAATGCCCATAAAAGGTAAAAATCAATTGAAACGTATTAGAAAAAAATATTTCTGTCACTGCTGTGAACTGACCGCCACACACAGAATATGAAGAATATCAAAAACTTTTTTGTTTTTAATTATTGTTATCGATAAATTCCCAGAAAATAGAGACAGATCATTTTTTGTCAATATCGCACACCCCTAATGTTAAGTGTCAAATCAGTGGGCTTGAAAAGAGAAGTCCTCTGTCCCAGACGAAACCTCAAATACTATGTGAAGGACGCAAGATAATTGAATCATTATTATATTACAGCGTGGTGAACCTATGAACCAAACATATTTAAACAACTATTGCTTTGTGTTTTTGACCAGATAAAATGACAGAGAAAAGAAAAACGGACATAAGATAATTTTTCAGTGCAGCAAAACGCAAAGTAAGTAGAAAATTAAGGCAGGCAAAACATCTTTATAAGAATGGGTGCTTATGGAAATACTAATGTCACGGTGTCACAGGCAAAGGATACAGAAAGTACTGAGGGACAGGGAGACCAGGGACAGTCAGGTTTAGAGTCTCAGGTAAGTGTGTTGCTGTTGAGCTTTTGTTCATGTATTTTGGATGTGTGGCTGTTCAGCAGATGAGCACCACTGGCTCACCAAAAAAAGAGTCTTTATTTAGAAGTCTTGCTATTGGGTTGGATGAGGTAGTTATTAGGAGTATGCAACACATCTTCTGTTCCAGAAGTCAGACTGTCCTGAGACAGTGAGAGTAGCGGAAGGGTCAGAACCAGGGAGAGAGCCAGAGAAAGCAGCACAAGCAGATGATATTCCCAGCACCAGCACAGGGGACAGGAGCACAGTTTTTAGTTCAGATCTCAGTGATTGCACAAAGCCATACCAACCACATCCCCAGTGTATCGAAAAACAAATACTTCCAAACAAGTCATTGGCCAAGACTTTCCATGGCTACATTACAGTCCATCAGTGAGAGGGGTCTTGTGTTTTTACTGCAGCAAAGGTGTTTCAAATCAGTACTCTTTAGGTCATAGACCTGACACTGCTTTCATTAGTGCAGGCTTTAGAAATTGGGAAAAAGCCATTGAAAAATGTACAGCACACCAGACCTCCCAAGCCCACTGACATTATGTGACTGTGAGTGCACATCAGTCAAACCTAGTCAGTGCCCAGTTGTCCAGTGCATGGGGTAAACAGCAGGAGGTGGCAAGACATTGCTTGAAGAGAATTGTTAGCTCTGTACGGCATGTGGCAAGGCAGGGACAATCTTTAAGAGCCCATACTGATAAAAGTGGGAATCTGTATCAGCTCCTGAAACTTACGCAGAAGAGGATGTTCCCATTTTATTGAAATGGTTAACAGATCGCACCATTGCATACACAATCCCTAAATCACAGAATGAAATCCTGAAAATGATGGCCAATACAATAATCCGAGGCATTGCAAGTGAGATTAGGTCTCCAACCCTTGTTCAGTTTTCTGTAGTAGTTGATGGTACCCAGGATATTTCTGGTGTTGAGCAGGAAAGTGTCTGTCTGCGCTATGTGGACCATGACCTTGTTCCACATGAGGAATTTATTGGATTATACAGTTTGTCAGAGACAACAGGCCAGGGCATTGCCAAGATGGTAATTGATGTGCTGTTGAGGCTCAATCTGCCCATGTCTGCTTTACGTGGGCAGAGTTACGACGGTGCCTCAAACATGGCAGGAAAGTACAGCGGTGCACAGGCAATAGTGAGAGAGCAGCAGCCATTAGCCCTCTGTGTGCATTGTGGCGCACACTGTGTCAGTCTGATCACACAGGCTGGCTGCTCAGCCTCCCCAATGATCCGGGACTGCCTTTCTTGGGTCCACCAGTTAGGCATCCTTTTTAGTCAGTCAGGAAAATTTAAGAGAATGTTTGAAAACATAGTTACCTCTGAAAATGTACCCATCACTACACTGAAACCGCTATGTCCAACCAGGTGGACTGTGCGCGATTCTGCTATAATAGCTGTGCTAGGGCAGTACGAGCGGGTACTTGGCAGCTTAGAGGAGATGGCAAAAAGTACATCTAGGACAGCTTCAACTGCCAGTGGCTTATTTGAGCACTTCAGCAAAGATAAGACTGTGTTGGGCCTCACACTTGCTTCTGCTGTTGTTGGAGAGCTTGAGTGCCTAAACATTTCACTGCAGAAGAAGACCCAGACTGTGTCTGGTATGCAGGCTGCAGTAGATTGTGTCCGATCCTCTCTTCAGGCTATCTTGAACTGTATGAGAAAGCTACAGCATTGGTTAACTCCACTGAAACGGTTGACTCTATTGAGACCACAAATTCAAGGCGCTTTGCTGGCAAAGCAGTGGATCATTACAGGGGAGAGTTCTTTAAAGTATTGGATTGTGTGGAGGTTCAGTTTGGTGACCGTTTCAATCAAAACAGTCTAAAGACTCTGCAAAATATAGAGAGTGTCCTTCTGACCGGGGTGTTAACTGATGCAATAGTTGAGTACCCTGAGTTGCATAGAGGTACTCTCTCAGTACAGTTGCCCCTCTTTCGCCCCTCTTTCGCCAGAAATACCCCTGTAGCAGCAGTGGCGAGGCAGCAGAGATCCTCAGGGGAATGCCAGTGGAGGTACGGGGGTTGTTTGACCAAGTTGAGGTTCTTGTCAGAATTTTGTTGGTGGTGTCCTCATGTGAAGCTGAGAGGAGCTTCCGTGCATTGCGGAGACTGAAGACATGGCTAAGGGCTACAATGGGCCAAGACAGACTTAACAGTCTGTTAGTCTGCAATGTTCACAAAGACAGGCTGGACAGCCTTAACATAAACAAGATATGCCAAGAGTTTGTGGGGCCTAGTGATACCAGGAAAAATACATTTGGTACTTTTGTTTAGTGCCTGTCCTGTCATGCAAGTTTGATTTAAATTACAGCTATTTTTTATTACTTAATATAGAGCAGTGACTATAACATAATATTTGTATTTGTTACAAAATCATTTTATTTCTTTTATTTGGGGACACTTTTTCACAATATTGACATGTAATATTGACATTTACAAGTGACATTGTAAATTTAAGTTGAAAACATATCTTTTTAACTTAGCTTTTAGTTAAGGGTATTTGTTAATTGAAGTAATAACTTATTTTATTTGTTTTTTTTCCCCCTCTTTCTCCTCCATACTGATCTCACTATACAGTTTTGTGAGGGTATATGTCTAAGAGTGTAGTCATGCTTTCATTTGCTAGTCATGGTAAATGTTTTTATGTATGTTTTAATTATAACTGTGAAGCAACAATGTTGCTATTAAATGTGATATATAAATAAATAAAAGTTGAAGTTAAGTTCAAATTCCATTGTATTTTGGTGGCTTGATTGTGTAAAAAACTTATTTACAAAAAAATGTATGGTTTTGAAGAATTTTTGGGTCAATTTAGTCAGCTTTTTCATTAAACAAGAAAGAAACTTTGAGAAGAAGGATAATGGAACGGTCGTTACACTAATAATAGTAGTAAGGCTTTCCTCGGTGTACACGTATCCTTGCAAGTACAATTGTACCTGTATTATTGGTGGTGCCCCCCGTATAATATAACGTGATTATATTTTGAAGACCAGATGAAAGAAAAGCCGCTGATGCGGGTCTGATTTGATGTGTGCAGTGATCTCTGAGTGCAATGCGCTTCTCCAACACACGAACATTCAGAGAGATCTGGGCCCCGTTTCTCAATAACTATTGATCTTAACTGTTAAAAGCATTTTCTACGAGCGATTTATGAAAGTTCGTTATTTTTAATGTGCAATCAGTGTGTGATATTACACCCGCAAAATGCGACGAGACTCAATTCTGTTCACGAGCTCCTCTCAAAATGCATTTCATGCACGAGTAATTTTGCTCATACAAAATATGTCTCGGAGTCAGAGGTTAAATTGGGCCGGAGCGCACCGGAGCGCAGCTCCGCCGCCTCAGGTCCACAACACACCCTGCCGGAGCTCAGCTCCGTCTCCTTCAGCACCAAATATTGTTATTCCACTTAAATTATTTTTCATCTCCTGACTCCTGGCAAATACATGGCATATGAGACTGAGTAATTAGCAAGACTACACAGAGACACCCAGGCTACATGGAATTATCAGACGTCATAAATGCATTAATCGCTGGTTCAGCACCCCGCCCACAACCATCAGGGGAAAACTGTCACTATTCTAAGACAGCGACGTTACCATGGAAACCCGCTAACGGCTAGAGCGATCGAATATAAAAATAGCATGTAGCTACAACATGTTATATAACTAAAGCATGTTAGTTTACATGTTAAATGAACTACTAAATGAAGAATAACATCAGCTGCGTGAGCATCTAAAGTAATATATTGATTTTTAACAGTTTGCATATACTGTAGGTGCACGACAGTGACGCCAGACTGCTCCTGTCTGTACATGAGCCCATTATTATCCCATTTGTTACCTAATATTTATACACATATTACACAGAAGGAAAGGCTCCTCATTACCATGGTTAGGTCAGTGTGCTAGTCTTAAATAATAGTAATAATAATAATATTAAATGAATGTATTTATGAAAAATAAATACTAGCTGAAACACATCTTGAAACTTCAAACTGCCACTGTTTGTCTAATAAATTTTACCTTTAGATTATTTCATTTGAAACTGAAATATTTTGTCAAAATATAACAGTTACTTTTACTGTAAAATCCTGAAACAAATTTGTAAAGGTGATGTGTGTAATTATTAATATTTTTAACTATTTTGGTAAAGGGGCCACATCGGGCTTTAAGTAGTGCATGGGGGGGGCCACACTGTAATGCTTTTGAGATACAATGTTCTGCATTGATTTGGTTTTTGTAATTTTTAAGGCCAGAAATAGTTGTGTACTCAATTTTCTGAAGTGTATCTGTGACTAATGGGACTATTCTGCAATTGCCTAAAGTATTATATTGCTCTCAAAGATAGATACTTTTCTATCAGGCATTACAAAACTCAATAAAAATATATTTTTTTCCAACTCTACTTCCCTGTTAATTCATTATTCAGTTTTACTAATAATAATAAAAAAAAACTTTATAGAACGTTTAATGTTTCTTGCAAAGCGGGCGAGTTTACTCTTTTTTTTTTTCTTTACCCGTTTACATGCTAAAAGTGTCATGATGCGTTTCTCCTCGATGGTTTTCAACACTCAACAGAATAACACAGGCTGCATGAATATGATAAATAATTACTGCAAGAGTTACATTAACATACAGGTGCGAAGGGACTTCAACGTTTCTAAATTGTACAAATAAAAAATACACTTAGCTACATATTCGTCTCTGGCTTGCAATATTTTCAAACATGTTCCGTTGAAATCCGTTGCCTGCCTGTTAACATTCAAGATAAATAATTATAATAAAATAAGTGAATTGTAAAGTATTTGTCTTTGTTTGAATAACTACTCAACCCTACCTTACACATTAATACTGGAAATAGAGCCCCATTGGTGTAAAAACCCTAAGTCATTTTACGGCGGGATTTTGAATGATGACCATTCACGGTAAATAAGGGCTCCCCCTCCCTACAAAAGCCAATTTAACCACTGCTCGGAGTGACACATGACAAGAAATGCTGACGTGTTTGAAGAAACACACTTTATTATATGTTTAAGAACAGACAAAATAAAAGCCGTCAATGCTCGTGTCTGATTCACTGTTCAGAGGGGTGCAGCGGGACCCTGTCTCGTGCAAAGAGGTTTCACTCATTTTTCTGAAAACTTTGCAAAAAGTATATAAATAAACAAAGACGAAAGTGATTAAATCACAAGGTAATACAAAACATGTTTGCCTTGAACCTAAAACTGACTTCTATTTTTTTTCTCTGTAAGGCAGCATAAATATGACCAAAACGGAATCCAAACACATTTGATAAGAACAAACATTTTTTGGGAACACAATAACTTTTTAGGCTTATTGATTATGAATTATTATAATTATCTTTACATTTATAATTGTCTTTAGTTCTTAAGTTGTATGCTAGTAATTTTCACCTGTTGCTGTTACTGATACTTGCGTTATGGCAAAATGAGGCAAGACTGTAAATGTTTGGATTTGGGGAGGTGGTTATATAGAGGATGTTTTTATCACTTTGTTATTTCTATTGCTTTTTCGTTTCGTATAAAGTGTAATTTGAATTTAGAAATGTCTTTTCGTGAGTTTTTCGTGTTTCAATAAATTAATAATTTTTTTAAAGCAAAATCAATAAAGCAGAAATATTCACCGACCTTGGAGATTGATCATATAATCGAATATTGATATTTTAAATGTGATTATCACATTTTTGTCAAGCCCAAAAGTGAAGTTAATTTTTTCATGATGTAAAATGAAGTAATTTTATGGAGACCCGCACAAACACGTGTTCACAATTCCATATTGCTACATGTTACCTATTAATATTTGCATATTTGTTTGTTTTTGAGTAGTCTATGGGCAAGATTAACATTTTATTTGATCGAAAAACTTTGTTTATGGAAATAGTAAATTATTCGTTTGTGGTATGGCTCTTTTGAAAAAAATGCATCACCAAAACTTAAAAGAATTGATTCCTTAGTGAAAAAAGGTTCCCGGACCCTGATTTAGCCAATAGAGAGAATTTTTTTGTTTTTGATTGTTTGTACTTCAGAGGTGCAATACAATCTAATATCGTTAAGCAGAATGAATAAAATAATCAAATTAACTCACCAGGGCTGGATGTGGTTTGAGCAGGAGTTAATAATAACGTTTTAAAAGCAAATAGTGGAAGAATGAATAAAACGGGAATAATGGCCAACAGGCTTGACAGTAGAGAGAGGACTGTAAGCAGTAATATTGAAAACAATGGGCTTATGAGCTGAAAAAACATGCATCTTCTATAACAATACTATCAACGGGAATTCCATAAGACAAAATAAGATCAATATGTCCAAAAACATGAGTGGCGCTCGTTATATGCTGGTTAAAACCAAAGCAGTCCAAAACATTATTCAATCCGGTAACCAAAGGTCTACCGGGACAACACACGTGAATATTAAAATCCCCCAGCAACAACATACGGTCATACAGTGGGACTATAAGAGATAATAATTCAGAGAATTCTACTATAAAGTCTTTGTCCAGCTTAGGAGGTCTGTAGATCAGAGCACAAATAATAGAGGCAGACTCCATTAGGACACACTCCAGCTCGAATGTAGAGAATGACCCGACAGAAACTGTTTGAAGTTTAAACAAGTTCTTAAAAACCACAGCCACACCGCCACCCTTTCCAACACTCCTAGGGGAACTTATAAAACTGACAAATTTAATAAAAAATTGCTGACTCACCAGAAGCCCACGTCTCCGTCAGGAATAGAAAGTCCAAATCCCGACTGATAAAAAAGTCATTTAAAATGAAAGTCTTATTGGATGCCGACCTGGAGTTTACCAGCGTCAGCTTTAACCCTTGTGCATCAATTAAAAAAAGTTACACATGGGTTCATTATGGACAAAAATGGCCATGTCCAAAAACTGTCATAAAAATATTATAGATTTATATTTTTTTCCACTTTCACTGACATAATTTTTTTAACCATCAGCTTTAATCATAATGACCAAACATTCATTCATTTTTAGAATTTTAACCCTTTAAACGCTGGTTTGTTTACATAATGCCACTGTTGTTTTTTTAGGAAAAAATGAAAAATAGTAATAATTTTCAATTTAATAGATGCTAAGCAGATTTTTTTTTTTTTGATTATTATAGCCTCGGATATGTCAATGATTAACAACAACATTCATTTTGATGCTTTCATATTTTTTATTTATCAGATTTAAAAAAGCTACCACTCAGGTCCATAATGGACAAAAATGGCCATGTCAAAAAGTGTCATAAAAATATTATAGAATAATATTAATATTTATTAATTAATATTTATTTAAAAATAATATTTTTTTCTACTTTCACTGACTTATATTTTAACCAGAATCAGTTCTAATCATAATTACCAAACATTCATTTATTTTCAGAATTTTAACACTTTAAACGCCGGTTTGTTTACATAATGCCACTGTTGTTTTTTATAAAAAATATAATAATTATAATTATTTTCAATTTAATAAATGCTAAACAGAATTTTTTTTATTTTTATTATTAGAGCCTCAGACACATACAATCCACACTCTGAAATCCATACCAACACACTCACACAATTATATATTCATAATGTATCTAATTGGCTCTATAATATGCATAAGCCAAAAACAGCAGAAAACAACAACAAAAGCGATGATATGCCAAACCTGAAAAAATGGTTAAACTTATTATGATGGCGGTTATCTAGAATACATAGATCAATTAAATATCTTTTTGACATGTCTACACTTACTACTGGAATATACACTCCTATTCCTGTAATTCTTGTGGTTGGATCTTTTGATCCATCTGTATATATTTGTAGACTTTCATCACATTTTCCCTGAACATGCTTTTTTACATCAGATGTTATTGTGGCCATTTCCTCCCAATCCCTTTTCTTTTCTAATATTTCCAGATAAATTTCAACCTCAGGAAAAGTCCATGAAGGTATCTCTCCCCATACAGGTGACATATTACACTCAGTCTCTGCAATCTGATATTTTTCTGTTAAGGAGCTAACACTCCATCCAAATCCCCTTTCTTTTTTGTTCACATATTCCCAACAGTTATTTAATACCTCAGTACCAATGTGATTTCCAACATAACTCTTCATATATTTCTAGTATATCAGTGATCATTTTACTCTACGCAAATTAGGGCTGCACAATTAATCGAAATAAAATCGAAACTGCGATATGACCTTGTGCGATTATTAAATTGCAAAGGGCTACAATTTAATTAAGTAAATAAATAGTCTTCTCCCTTCACAGTGTATTTGCGCTGCTCTGTCCAGTCTATATTAAGTTAGAGCATTGTTACAGTGTTTTCAGAGCCAGGGCCGGCCCAAGCCTTTATGGGGCCCTAAGCAGGATTTGATTTGGGGGCCCCTCGGTGCTCGATCCCAATGACCACAGAAGTAGAAGGACCTATAAGGAAATTACATTAATAATTTTAATTAGAAATATTAATCTCAGGATATTCTACAGTAAACTGAGCAAATACAAAGGCTGCTGTGCTATTAACTTACCAAATCCGCTGAGGTTGAAACAGACATGGAAGGAACAGTAGGATCAGTGGATGCACGTGCTGGGAAGTGCTCCTCGTCTGCAGATGAAAATAATAATAATAAAAGCTAGCCATGTTAGATGTCATATTAGAATGCAACTGTCTGTCAAAAACAAAGGCATGGTTTATCCATATAAATATATTGATCTGGGATTGTTGAAAAATCATCATCATATGTAGCACTGGAACTTGGGGCAGGTGGCGTTGGTTGTGCCCCTCCTCCTCAACAGTGCTCCTAGGGAAGTTTCATAAGAGGACATATTTGACAGAACAGAATGTTATTTTCTCAACACAAATTATTATGCACAGCAGCAAGTCATCTGTACTCCTAAAACAACAACTCTTAATCTATAACTAGCTAACTGAGGCATAATGATATTGGAATATAATAGCAAAGACCCCAAAATTGTAGACTAATGTAAATAATGTTAAGTTGTTATCAGTACTAAGTTTATGGAACAGAAGCTTATTTTTATTACAGAAATATATACTCAGGAAAGTTATTTTTTACACAGAAGACAAAAACTTTAATCTAAAACTTGCTAAGTAATATGTTGTACTATAATATAATAAGATGTCAAGGCTATTTACAGATGTTTAATCAAACTTTCATAAAAAATAAGATATGCTACATTGGCTATGTTAACTAACTAGCCAGCTAATGTTAGCTCCTAACATAGCCTAGCTACTTAACATACCTTTATCGTGCTGTTTATCTCTTCCTCTGTTTTCTTCTTTTTCCTTTTCTCTGCACCAGAGGTTATGTCCTTTTTTGTGACATTGCTGTTTTGCTGTCTGAATGTGTTTGCATCCTGCAGCCCATTAACATAATATTGCATTTAATATTGCGTTTCTGTATAATTACAATTGTCCATTGACAGTATAATCACAAAAAAAAAAAAAAAAAATCAAGCTGTCATTTCATGTGCTCTTGGGGGCCCCCTGGTGGCCACGGGCCTTAAGCAGCTGCTTAGTTCGCTTATGCCTTGGGCCGGCTCTGACTAAAATGCAAAGCTTGTCAAGACTTACCTTCCCAGCCTACTCATTTGATATACCGACAAATTAATTAAGAAGATCAATCAAGATAATTTAAATTTTATATGGAAAAATATCATTATGTAAATAAAAGCGATAAAGTGAAACCTGCCAAAAAAGGGGGGTTAAATGCCATTGACTTTGACCCAATGAATGGTACCATCAAATTAAAATGGTTACAAAATTGTATTATAAAAGTGATAATTTCTGGTTTGATTTCCCCTTCAAAATCTTAAAAATGTTTGGTGGCATACATTTCTTATTAAGATGTGACTTCAACATTTCCAAACTACCGAATAAGCTTTCAACTTTCCATCAACAGGTTCTCCAATACTGGAAACTCATATACAAACATAACTTTACTCCTCACACGGTCCCAATATGGAATAACAGAAGTATATTAATTAAGAGAAAATCTTTTGTCTACAGTGAATGGATGGAAAAGGGTGTCTGGTCGATTGTTCATTTATTAGATAATTGTGGTAACTTTTTAACATTCAGGCAATCCCACAAGCTCTGATCTTCATTTTAGTAAAAGGCATGTTAACATACTCTGTGGTTATTCCTCGAGAGCCCACGTTAATCATAGATGCATATAATTTCTTAGATAAAAATAAATGTAATAACACATTTTTTAGAAATGTCCTCACTTCGATCTGCTTCCCTTCACCATTGAAGAGAAAACATATCTTCCAGAAATGTACCAGCAATTGTTTAGTGAAGATAAGAACCAGTTACCTTTCTTTTCCTATTTCACCAAAGGTAAAATAAGTTCACTTCAAAGTGATGAATGAGATTTATCCATGTAACAACTTCTTGCATCAAAGATTTAATATGGATGTGAATGTTTGTACTTTCTGTGATTCTGACATTGAAACCGCAGAACATCTCTTCTTCTCTTGTACTGTAACCCAGACCTTCTGGGATGCTTTCCAGTACTGGATCATGTACGATACACAAAATATCCCAATCTTAACATATGAATACGTTAAATTTGGACTTCAAATGGAGAACAGAACAACTGAGTTTGGAGTGAATAATCTGATTTTAATGGCCAAATATTTCATACGCAAATGTCGATTTCTTAAAACATCCCGTCTTTAATGCCTTTCTAAATGATATAATTCTGTATAAACAATCCCTGAAATGTTGCAAAACAAAAAAAGCCCTAATTGTTCATGAATACTTATGTATCCTTATGAATCCTTAGTGTCTACTGCTGAGTCCCTTGGTCTCTTTTCCCTTCATTTATTTTTGTTTGTTTGGTTTTGTTTTTTGGAAAATGTATCAATGTTGTACTCCATATTCAATTCATGTTGTAAGATTGATTGAATATGATTGCAATGTGCCTTGTTGTATGTTTGATATGAATCTTTAATAATAAAAAAAAAAGTTTCCGTCAAAAAAAAAGAAAAGAAAAGAAAAATTCGGTTTTGACACTCAGGGGCGGGGCCCAATCCTTTCTGTTAACAAATGCTATTTCCTGCTGACCAAATACTGTATTGATTGGCTGCATCTCTTCGAATCTCTCGTGATTGGCTGTTGTTGGACGAGAACAGACAGAAAGCGGGAACTTTTTATTTTTGACAAGAAAAAACAATCAAAACTCTCTTAGTGGAGAAATAAGAAATATACATCAATTGGAACAATACAATTATTGTCAGTGTAAATGAAAGAAAAGCGTCCCCTACACAATACTGAACAACAAAAAAGCAAACAACAAGGGGGTATTGGTTTAAAAAAAAAAGTCTCGAGATCAAAAGGCTTGAGAAATAATTTAAATATTAAAGAAAACATTTAAATAAAAGCATCCTTTAGACGTAGCAAGTGGATATTTATCGAAACAATTGTCTGGATATATCACTACACATCTTTCTTGCAATTTTACTAGATTTTACTTATTTCAGTGAGGAAAATACGATTTATAATCGTTCATAAACCATGAAAAAGAAGGCTTGGAATATCTCCACTTACTATAATGAATGATATTTACCCATGAGGACAATCAATATTAACCACATCAGAAAGGGATGAATCTACATTATGGATCCATATAAAAGAGAATTTGTGATAAGTCAAACATCAGGATGTCATCAATCTTAAATGACAGCCAATAATGTAAATCAGACCAAAAGCTTTTGGCCATAGGACATACAAAGAACAAGTGTTCCAGAGTCTCATCAGCTGCCTCACAAAATACACACGGATCTACTTCCAATTTAAACCTCTTTCTAACAAAGTTATAAATCATTTTAAAGTGAGTCTCTTTGACTTTAGGGGAAATGGGCCATTTGATGAATTTGAAATGTGGTTTATCTATGGACAAGGCATTCATATTTGGAATTTGTACACACAATCCTCTATTATAATCCCAAAACATGTTGTTATATAAATACATTTGTTATAACATTTTCTGCAATGTAAATTACATTCATTAATTACTAGATTTGGTAAGGTTGGTGAAAGTCCATCACCAGTAGACTGGAGATACAGTGAGTGGGAGCATTACGGCCCCACAGAACGATGGGTAATACCAGACTGTTTCCTGTCATGTTTTCTGTGATACTGAAGAGATAGAGAGATATTAGATATATGTATTATTAGAGACACTTTTTACCATATTGACATTTCCCCAAAAGTAAGATATTTGTCCCCATGTGCACTTGCAAACTGTATTCTGGCTTTTTTATGGTGGTTTTGGAGCAGCGGCTTCTTCCTTGCTGAGCAGCCTTTCAGGTGATGTCGACATAGGACTCGTTTTGCTGTGGATCTAGATACTCGTCCACCTGTTTCCTCCAGCATCTTCACAAGGACTTTTCTGTTGTTCTGGGATTGATTTGCACTTTTCACACAAACTACGTTCATCTCTAGGAGACAGAATGCATCTCCTTCCTGAGCGGTGTGATGTCTGTGTGGTCACATGGTGTTTATACTTGTGTACTATTGTTTGTACAGATGAACGTGGTGCCTTCAAGCGTTTGGAAATTGCTCCCAAGGATGAATCAGACTTGTGGAGGTCAACAATGTTATTTCTGAGGTCTTGGCTGAATTATTTTTATTTTCCCATGATGTCAAACAAAGAGACACTGAGTTTGAAGGTCTTAAAATACATCCACAGGTACACCTCCAATTCAGTACACCTCCTATCAGAAGCTAATTGGCTAATTGTCTAATTGTCTAAAGGCTTGACATAATTTTCTGGAATTTTCCAAGCTGCTTAAAGGCACAGTTAACTTACTGTATGTACAATTCTGACCCACTGGAATTGTGATTATAGTCAATTAAAAGTGAAACAATCGGCCTGTAAAACAAATTGTTGGAAAAATTACTCATGCACAAAGTAGATGTCCTAAACGACAATTTTTTTTATATATATTAAATCTGTGGAGTGGTTAAAACATTTGTTTTAATGACTAAGTGTATGTAAACAACTTAAAAACTTAACAACTATTGGAAATAACTTAATTGAAAGTAATAATTGTTTTTACACTAAAATCATGTTGTTACGATGCATAATAATGACATCTTGTGGCTATACTTAAAAAAAAAAAAAAAAGAAAGAAAAGCCAGATTCACTTCCATTGTAAAATTGTATTCTTTTTTTTTTAAAAAGGGAGGAGTCAAAATACATTTTTGCATTAATTAATATTATGCCAAAAACACTGTTAATTGAGCTAAACTCTCAACCGGAACACTCCTTTAATTGGTCCTACGGTCTGCTAAAATAAAAAAAGTAATTTTTTAAGTGATTTTTAAAATAGACTACATACATTCCACATAGCCTCTCACTTATATGAGCTCATAAACGATGCATGCTAATAAAAGAGTTAGCTAAATGCAATTTAAAATAGTTTTAGTTGTAGGATAGCATGACACAACAGGAAATGTCAATTACCCAAACAACAAAAAACACAGTCTCCGAAATTCCAGAAACACAAAAATGAGAAAGTACAAAAACTGAAGCTCTGAAATTCAAATAAACTGCAGATATTAATGAAAACTGTATCAATTAACTTATGACTATTCATAGCTATTATATAGCATGTAGCCTACACTGTTCACAGTATGCAAATTTAATAGTAATAATAATTATTATAGTAATGTCTGAACCAAAGAATCCTTCTTGACTCATTATCTGATCAGACGGCTAACACAAAAATCCAATATGGAAAATAACCACATAATAACTGGCCAATATGTGAAACATGAAATAAGAGCATTTTCCCAAATAGAGCGAAACGCAGATCATTAGAGATTCAGGAAGAGGGCTGAACGATTTGGGGAAAAAAATCGAATTGTGATTATTTTAAAAAAAAGATTGCAATTGCGATTTGAACTGCGATATGATTAACATGTGATTTATTTTAACCAAAATTTAAACAAATGTGCCCGTGCTTTACTGCCGACCAGAAATACTAGAAAGTGTTTTCACAATTGAAATATTTGCTTTGTAAAAATATTTTTGTCGTATTTATAAAAGGTTCAGTTCACTTTTCATCATTGCTTTTTGAAACTTTGTCAACTTGAATATTATTGCAATAAAAATAATAATAATAAACTTAATAAAAATTATTATAGAAATATATTATTGTATAGTAATATTTATCATTATTACCATTTATTATTATTATTATTTTAATAATCTAACCCTATTGAACGATTCTGTAAGCGCTGATCCAATTCAATCCAACAAAAACACCCTTTAACTAGTTTCTGCTTCGACATTAACTGAAATGTTAAGATGGCCATAAATAACAATAATTACTATTATGATTCATAACAACTGTAATCAATGTTCACTTTTCAGCCAAGCAACATAATAATGACTAGAAACAATTGGATTGGGTTTTCCAAAGTGTCAGAATTTACCAACCAGAAAATGTTCTGAAATTAAACCCTTTCAAAGTAATCAATGACTGTTCATCCATACACACGGTCACAGCACGAGAGGACAGATTCACTGACCAACACTTTTCCACAACGAATGAATTCAGATATTTCAATTTAGCCATAAATGAGGTGTTCATTTTCCCCCACATGATACTGGTGTTCATATCATAATTTGCATCGGCATCACAACCTCAATATCAATGCTGTACTGGCAAATGTGCATTGCAATGCACATAACATGTAATATTATTTGCATGGGTGCAACTAAAGCAGGTGCTGGTGCCACATTTTCAACAGGCCCAAATAAACCCTGATGTGGCCCAGCCTGAGACCGAGTTTTACACCCCTGTTTTAATCTATTCTTTGACTAACATGCTGTATAAATACTGTAGTGATATCATGGTAAAGTGCTGGTATCAGATGGTAATACAATGGTGTATATGTACATATATGCATGTAATTTGGTACTCTTTTATAACATATGTGTATTTATAGTGGGTATAGTGCAGATAGTGTGTGTCTCATTGTTTTTATGTGTATATATTGAAAAGAGTAGATAATTAGTGTATAATGTATGCCAGTATGAAATAGTGATTTGAGTGTGTGTGTGTGCATCTCTGTGTTTATCATTATTATAATATGACAGCACATCTATATGAGTGTCCGGTCGCGTCAGATTAAATGTCGTTGTGTGTTTTACTCACCGGAGCGGATATTTATCGCCTCATGATCGTTCTGTCGGTGTTATTTATGAAAATATAGCGTTAATTCCGCAGCGGCTCACTGGTCAGCTGACGGAGGCGTGCTCTTACGTCATTGCGTCATATGAGTGGCGTCATCAACGTGATCTCTGCTGCCCCCAGCGGACAGTCTGTACACTGTAAGGTGTGTCACTTTCATAGTTAACCAGGAAGAAATCTGAGACTGACACACCTGTTGATCTACAGTTTTAGATCACGTCTGACCTGAAGCTCATTCGACTGAAGAACACGGAATAATTTGATCAGGATTAGGACAGTAATATTTGGGATGCACATTATTGAAATGCTCTGCTGTGAATGTGAAACTCTTTGATTTAAAAACAGAATACTGAGTGTTAAAACGGGATTAGAAAACTGAAAGTGAAACTTTGAAGAAGGATTTTGACGTGTGGCTCAGAAAATGGCGTCTACATCTTTTTCTGAGGAGGATTTATCTTGTCCTGTGTGCTGTGATGTTTTTAAAAATCCTGTTGTCCTGTCCTGTAGTCACAGTGTGTGTGAAGAGTGTATTCAGAAGTTTTGGGAAAGTAAAGGATCGAAAGAATGTCCAGTTTGCAGAAGAAGATCATCAAAGGATCATCCTCCATTTAATCTGTCTTTGAAGAACCTGTGTGAGACTTTCTTACAGGAGAGAAGTCAAAGATCTTCATCAGGATGTGAAGCAGTCTGCAGTCTTCATGAAGAGAAACTCAAACTCTTCTGTCTCGATGATCAACAGCCGGTGTGTTTGGTGTGTCGAGATTCCAGAACACACAAAAAACACAATTTCTGTCCTGTAGATGAAGCTGTCATCGATAATAAGGTCAGATCAATTATATTCAAAACATTTATTAAAACATCATAACTTGCAGCATACTTTATGATTGCATATATGAACAAATAATTACAGACAGTAAATTAAGATTATTCTGGTCAAACTCATAATGATCTAAAAGCAGAACAGGGCTGGAAAGTAAGAACTCTTTATATTAACATGTCCATTTCTTTCAGGAGAAACTCAAAACTGCACTAAAACCCTTACAGGAGAAACTGAGAATATTTGAGGAGTTTAAACAGAATTTGGATCAAACTGCAGAACATATTAAGGTTTGAATTAAACTGTAATTAAAGAGTGTGAAACATCCCATTTTTGGAAGTGTATATTGATATACAGTTTGACCATCAGATCTTTCTCTGAAATGTCTTTTGTTTCAGTTTCAGGCTCGACACACAGAGAGGAAGATTAATGAGGAGTTTGAGAAACTTCACCAGTTTCTACATGATGAAGAGGCCGCCAGAATAACAGCACTGAGAGAGGAAGAGGAGCAGAAGAGTCAGATGATGAAGGAGAAGATTGAGAAGATGAGCAGACAGATTTCATCTCTTTCACACACAATCAGAGTCATAGAGGAGCAGATGACAGCTGAAGATCTTTCATTCCTACAGGTGGAAACAATGAACATTTATACAACTTCAATATTCATTATACTGGAGACAAATGTCAGTTTCAAACATTCAAAGCAAATTCAGTTTGGATGAATAATCTGTGTTTCTTTCTTTTTACAGAACTTGAAGAGCACAATGGAAAGGTTTGTATTTTGTTTCCTGTTTCTCTCTCGGTTCTGAACCCAAATCAACACGACTGACTCCTGAATGTTTTTCAGAACCCAGTGTACACCAGCAGATCCAGAGAACATTTCAGGAGTTCTGATCAATGTCCCAAAACATCTGAGCAACCTGAAGTTCACTGTGATACAGAAGATGCAGGAAAATGTTCAATACAGTGAGTTGAGAATACAACAATGAATTCATAATGATCATTTGTGTTATTTGATGTGTGTTTGAGTGTGTATCTGTCCACTCTCTTCAGCTCCAGTGACTTTGGACCCCAACACTGCTCACTGTAAACTCATCGTGTCTGATGATCTGATCAGTGTGAGATTCAGTGAAGAGGAACAGCTGCTTCCTGATAATACTGAGAGATTTGGTGTGTCCAAGTGTGTTTTGGGTTCAGAGGGTTTTAATTCAGGGATTCACTGTTGGGATGTTCAGGTTGGAGACTGTACACACTGGTATTTGGGTGTGATGACAGAATCTGCTCAGAGGAAGAAGAGTATATACTCCAGGAGTGGATTCTGGTGCGTGAGGTTTATTGATGGTAAATATGTTGCAGTCATTTCACCTGATCAAGGATCTCGTGTCTCAGTGAAAGAGAAACTCCAGAGAATCAGAGTTCAGCTGGACTGTGACAGAGGAAAACTGTCATTCTCTGATCCTCTCACTAACACACACATACACACTTTCACACACACGTTTACTGAGAGAATATTTCCATTGTTCGGTGTTTACTGTAAAATTTCTCCTCTGATGATCTTACCAGTGAACTCCTCTGAAAAAAAGACTTAAGAATGAAATTACAGATTAAACTTGTATCTACAAAAGTTGAGTTTCTGTAGAAGACAGACTAATCAAATGTGTCTTTGTAGCATCAGCTGTTAATTCATTTATTCTTAAATGAGTCTCTAAAGCACAAAGTCAGAATAAGTTTGTTTTGTCTATTAATTCCTTCACTTGTCTTTTCTGATGTTAAAATACAAATAATGAACAAATAATACAAATAATGATTTGTTTTTTTCAAAAACTCCCCAAACTTTGATTTTCATTCATAAACAGCTTTATGAATGATTTTCATGAACAGATTTTCATTTAACACTACATGAAAGATCATATTTGAAAAAACAAAATAGCTGCTCTTTAACAGAAATGTGTTATATTCACTGTCTGGGAAACCAGAATAACATTTCAAAGTAGATCTCGACAATCTAGAGACGCCAATTACATGGAATATCCACAACTAATAAACTATCAATTAATCGCAAACGTGCAAATCACATTGCAGGAGTCTAAATACCATTTGAATAAACACACCCTCTTGATATATTTCCAATGCATTTGCTTAGTATTAATTGATTAGTGGTGGTGGCGTAGTGGGCTAAAGCACATACATGTAATCAGATTGATTTGCACTTTTCGCACCAAACTCATAGGCGGAAATCGCGGGGGGGTCAGGACAGGGTTTAGTTTTTGTGATTTACTATGTGAATGGACAATGGTAATTATACAAAAACGCAATATTTATGTTAACGGGCTGCAGGATGCAAACACATTCAGACAGCAAAACAGAAATGTCACAAAAAAGGACATAACCTCTGGTGCAGAGAAAAGAAAAAAAGAAGAAAACAGAGGAAGAGATAAACAGCACGATAAAGGTATGTTAAGTAGCTAGGCTAAGTTACGAGCTAACATTAGCTGGCTAGTTAGTTAACATAGCCAATGTAGCATATCTTATTTTTTAGGAAAGTTTGATTAAACATCTGTAAATAGCCTTGACATCTTAATATATTATAGTACAACATATTACTTAGCAAGTTTTAGATTAAAGTTTTTGTCTTCTGTGTAAAAATAACTTTCCTGGGTATATATTTCTGTAATAAAAATAAGCTTCTGTTCCATAAACTTAGTACTGATAACAACTTAACATTATTTACATTAGTCTACAATTTTGGGGTCTTTGCTATTATATTCCAATATCATTCTGCCTCAGTTAGCTGTTATAGATTAAGAGTTGTTGTTTTAGGTGTACAGATGACTTGCTGCTGTGTATAATAATTAGTGTTGAGAAAATAACATTCTGTTCTGTCAAATATGTCCTCTTATGAAACTTCCCTAGGAGCACAGTTGAAATATTTTGGAGGTGGGGCACAACCAACGATGATCTAATATAATATCACACGAAGAGTGCAGTTTTTCTCCAGATGTTATAGTATATTTTTCAATATTCTAGTATGTTTTTATATCAAAGTACTTCTATGAGGTTTCTGGCCTTTGTGTGACCCAGGAGAGAGAGGTTACTAAAAGTGTTGATGCTGCAGAGGCCACAAAGAGCACCAGCAGTAACAAAATAATGAGCCTAAGGACCTTGAAGATAGACTAAAGCCAAGTTTCTACCAGTAAAAAGATATCAAAAGGCTCTGTGAGATAATGGTGGCAAATAGTATCCATTGGTTACAAAAATAACGAAGGGGCGTAGAAATGAGGTAATGCCAGATAACAAACTGTATAGAAGAGGAGATTTTGGACTAAGAGAGTCAGAACGGACAGCTGACCGGTCTCATGTTTGTTGGTGTTCAATAAACTACAACTTTGGCATCTGGAACTCAAGACTCTGAGAGTTTTCTTACAACTTAAAGAGATTCATCGCGATTTTCCACGACAATATCAGATTTTATACAAGTTAAAAAACAAGAAGTTAATATTAAGTGATGTACATTTTAGACACCATATTGCCTGTTTTAGCTCCATTTTACCAACGAAAATAGTTGAAATCTAAGCCACAGCACTGTAATTGCGTCTCTGAGAAACACACCGAGGTGTTTCATTACTGAATGAATCTCAATGACTCACTCATTAACAGTGACTTACTGCCTCCTACTGGCGGTTTAATTTCACATTTAAAGTATCTTTTCATGTTTTAAATCTTTTCAAATATAAAAATTCAACATTTTATTTTTAAAACGTCATATTACTTATGTCTGTGTAAAAACATCTAAATGCTACTTTAAATGCAGCTTCTGTATTTCTGTAGCTGTCGCAGATAGTGTATTTTCTTGCTGAATATTCATCATCTTTTGAAAGTTTTTTGTTTTTGTTTGTTTTATAAATGTTGTGTAATACTTATTTGGGAATTGTATTTGATTTGCATGATAATTTGGCAATAGTGACACCTACTGGAGAAAATTAGTGACATAAGACGTACTGGTCATGTGATTTGATTCGGAGAAGAAGCTGAGAAACATGAGGTGTTGCACACGAATTAAGAGGTGTAAAATTGAGACGAGTGTTTGGTCAGAAAATGTCTCCTAATGTCTCCTGAATCCTGATTGGAAGGCACACGGTATGTTTGTATATATTGGTTATCATTTATTTATAATTTAAGGTACTGTGTGTATTGATTTCAATTTAATAAGCTTTATAGCGAACGACGTCATGGCAAAATCACTTCATCACGAATTTGATTGTAATTTTGGTTTATTTTCAGTTTTTTCACGGTGTCCATTTGATGTTTGTGATGTTGATTGTCCTGATTCTTGAGAGAAAGACATTAAATAAAGAAGACATCGAAGGCATCAGTTGAAGCGTGATTTTTTTCTGGTCTGGAGAAAACATTCAGGAGCCGTTATAGTGAAAAAACATGCATTCACCCTGCCTGGAAGAGTGCAAGAGTTCATCGTGGAAAAGGAAAGATCGCCAGACCTCGATGTGAAGAGCCTACTGCAGTCGACCCCGGTAGAACACTGCAGCCATTGGTGAAAGTGAAGACGTCTCTATTCAATTGAGCAACGCGATTTCGTCGCATTGAAACTCTATTGCGTTTCACGTGACTGCATTCCTTGCCTTGCTAAAGTGCAACGCAAGAAGACATTGCTTCAGTGACGACGAACAGCCACAAGGCGGCAACGTTGCGATGTTTTTCGGACAATCGAGTTTGTCAAGAGTTGCTACTTTTGGATTTGCAGGTCAGACTGTATCTTTTGAACTTGAAATGTCATTTCTTGGTTGCCTTAACATTTATTCTAGTTGAAATTGTGCATATGGTTGAAACAAATATTTGCATTTGATAATTTTCTAAATTGATAGAAGTGTGTAACTTGATTAATTTCCATTTTAACATTCCAATTGACATTGTGCAATTTCCACATGCATTACAGCTTGTTATCAGTGTTTAAAGCTTATTAATAGTGTGGTTTACAGCAAGTTACGGACATGGATCAAAATAGATCAGACATTTGTGTATTAGACCAAGTGATTCAAGCTCTTAAAGAAGAAAAGGCACAATTAGAGGGGAAATTAGAAACTGAAATTGATGCCTCTGATAGAGAAAAATATGAAGAACGCTTAGCTGAAATTAATGCAGATCTGGAAGTTAATAAGACGAGATTACAGGAATCATCATCACGAGTTGAGCAAGAAGTTAGGCGATCAGAAAGAGAAAGGCATCCAACAGAAAAAAATGCTTGAGTTTAGGCGTGACGAGTTGGCAAAAAAGAGAACGGAAGTTTATGTTCACATACTTAAACTTTAAAGATGAAGCTCAATTTATCAGATCTAAATTGAAAGAAGAGTGCTCTAAAACCGAGTTAGATGATATGATTGTGACGGCAGAGAAACGAGAAGCAGAGTTAAAACAAATATATGAGAGTATTCGTGCACTGAACGTCCCATCTCAAGATATAAGAAGGAGAATGGATAGCTGCACTTCAGTTACTAGTGAAATAACTGCACTACTGAAAGGACGTTGCGCAGAAGTTGGCACAAAGGAGTTTGATGCTGAAGCTGTAAAAGAAACACTCCTTCAGTTACTGCAAAGAGATGATGCCAGGTCAGTTTATGGATCAACTGTGTCGAGAGCTGAAAGAGATAGTCAGCAGGGAAGTCATCTGTCAGCAAAAAGGGCGGAAGCAGCGGCACGCTTAGCTGTGAAACGTGCTGAACTAAAGCGAGAAAAAGAAATCTCAGCTCAAAGAAAAGAGGTATTAGCCCAACAAGAGAGGTTAAAAATGCTGGAGGAGCAAAGGGATCTTGAAGTAATGGAAGCTGAATACATTGTGTATGCAGAAGAGGAATCAAGATTGAATGCTGAAATAGGTGATGCTAAAGAAAGAAGCACTATGCCTCCAAGTCAGCTTCCACTGCACCACAAAAACCCTTCATGCATCAAGGTTTCCCTAGAAACTTTAGCTCAACCTTGCTCTAAAAATGATCTAGAGAAAAGAGTAGATGAGGTCTTGTTAGTGAAAGCACTAAAAGAATCCCTGGCAATGACTAAACTTCCAGCTCCAGAGCCATTCACGTTTACAGGTGACCCACTCAAGTTCACTGAATGGTGCACCTGCTTTAAAGCTTTGATCGAAACAAACTGTACAAGCCCAGCACATCGGTTGTTCTATCTGAAAAGGTACTTAAGTGGAGATGCGCTTAGTGTACTAGAGGGAACATTTTATATGAGTGATGAGGATGCATACACACAAGCTTGGGATGTCCTGAACAAACGTTATGGACACCCCTTTGTAGTTCAAAGAGCGTTTAGAACAAAGCTAAATAACTGGCCAAAACTTGGACCCAAAGAATCACTGAAATTAAGGGAGTTTAGTGATTTCCTCATCTCTTGCAAAAATGCAATGCCTCATGTACATGGTTTGAGGGTTTTGGACGATTGTGAAGAAAACCAGAAATTGCTTCAGAAACTTCCTGACTGGATCACAACTCGCTGGAATAGGTATGTCACTAAAGCATTAGATGAAGAGAAGCCATACCCAAGCTTCACTGAGTTTTCAGACTTTGTGGCAGAGGAGGCACGTATTGCATGTAATCCTGGTTAATCTCTACTTGCTTTAAAACATGCAGATGAAAAGTCTGGCAAGGAGCAGAAACGTCTCAAGGCCAGTGCTCTGACACAAAATGTTAAACCCATTGGAAGGAGTGCATTGGAAAGAGACAAAGGTTCCAAACTAAGCCCTTCTGTCACTCAGGATAATACACAAATAGAATGTGTCTGCTGTCAGCAAAATCATTTTATATACAAATGTGAAAGGTTTGCGGCAATGCCTCTTGAGGAGAAGAAAAGGTTTGTCATCAACATCAAGATGTGCTTTGGTTGTCTTCGAGTCGGCCATGTCTCTAAAAACTGTAGAAAGCGAGCTACTTGCAACATCTGCAGGAAGAGTCACCCCTCTCCACTTCATGAAGAACGCTCTCAAGGAGGAAAGCTGGAAGCTTCACCTGATGAAAGGGCTTCTACTAGCTTATGCAGTGTGGAGATGGATAATGGTAATCACACTTCGATGATTGTTCCAGTATGGCTCTCTTGTGCTACAAAGGACAGCACAGAGATTTTAGCCTACGCATTGCTGGACACGCAGAGCAGTAATACATTTATCAATCAAGACATCTGTGATAAACTACAAGCAAACACAGAACCTGTGAAATTAAAGCTGTCCACAATGACTGATAGAGCTTCAATAGAGAATTGTCAGAGAGTAGTTGGACTAAGAGTGAGAGGTTTTAGTCTGCAAGAGTACATCGAAGTTGCCACCCGTATACACTCGAGAATACATTCCCTTGGAACGAGATAGCATTCCTACTTGTAAAAAGCTCAGAAATGGATGCACCTGCTCAGTGTTGCAGACAAGATGCCAGATTTGTTGAATTGTCCTGTAGGGCTTCTAATTGGCTTTGATTGTCCAAGGGCTCTGAAGCCAACCCAAGTGATATCAGGGAAGGATCACGAACCATACGCAGTCAAAACGGACTTAGGCTGGAGTATAGTGGGATCCATAACACCCCATACTTGCTCTAGAAATGTAGTGGGGTTCTGTCATCGCATTTCTGTGAAGGAACTCCCAGCAATCACACCTGCTGCTGTAATCAGGACGTTAGAAGCAGATTTTCGGGATACAGACTCAAGAGAAAAGACAATATCTCAGGAGGACATTCAATTTCTTCAACAGTTGGATGAAATGACTCAACACAACAAAGAAGGACATGTAGAAATGCCCTTACCTTTCAGAGAGCGTCCTCAATTACCGAATAATAAGCAGCTTGTTACGGTTCGTTTGAAACATTTGAAAAGAAAACTGGAGAGAAATCCCAAGTACAGAGAAGACTATGTGAGATTTATGGATGGTGTCTTCAGAGATGGTGATGCCGAAGAAGCAGATGCCTCACCAAAAGAAGGCAATGCATGGTACATTCCGCACCATGGGGTGTACCATCCCAGGAAGCCAGAAAAAATAAGAGTGGTATTTGACTGCTCAGCCAAATTTGAAGGTACATCTTTAAATGACCACTTATTCACAGGTCCAGACTTAACAAATGCTCTAACTGGAGTTTTGTGCAGATTTCGTGAGTATCAGATTGCGATTGTTTGTTATGTGGAGAAGATGTTCCACCGCTTTCACGTCAGTCCAGATGATCGTGATTTCCTGAGATTTCTATGGTGGGAAGAAGGGAACACCGAAAGGGAACCCAAGGAATACCGCATGCGAGTGCATATTTTTGGAGCTGCATCCTCTCCGGGTTGTGCGAACTACGGCATGAAATATCTTGCCAGCAAATATGAAAGGGACTACCCACTGGCAGCGAGCTTCATTCGCAAAAATTTCTACGTGGATGATGGACTTGCCAGCGTTGATTCCATCGAGAAGGCCAACAAGTTGGTTAGTGAAGCGCAAGAGGCCTTGGCTAAGGGAAAACTGCGTTTACACAAGTTTGTTTCTAATAGCAGAGAAGTCTTGAGTGCAATTCCAGAGAGCTAACGTGCCAGTGTAGTGAAGGATGTAGATCTAAACTACAATGAGCTTCCAATGCAGAGTGTACTGGGAGTAAAGTGGAACATAGAGACTGATACATTCTCATTTAAATTAAATTTAACTTAAATTGACTTTAATGAAAAGGCTGCCACTCGGCGAGGAATTCTGTCAGTTGTTGCAAGTGTGTACGACCCATTAGGTTTTCTCGCTCCCTATATCTTGACTGGGAAGAGAGTGCTCCAGGAGATGTGCAAACAAGGGGTAGGATGGGATGAACCTCTTCCCTCTGATCTGAAGCCAAAGTGGGATACATGGACCCATGACTTGGAGAATCTCCAAAAGGTTAAAATACCAAGATGCTCAATTCCTGGAAATATAGGCAGAATTCAGAAAATAGAGCTGCATCATTTTTCAGATGCTAGCAGTGAGGGTTATGGGCAGTGTTCATACATCAGGATTGTTGCTGATGAACAAGTACATTGTGCACTGGTCATGGGTAAGGCCAGAGTAGCCCCTACGAAGGTTTTCAGCATACCACGCCTTGAGCTAACCGCAGCCACAGTTTCTGCGGCAGTAAGTCATGTTCTTAGGGAAGAGCTTGATCTGAAGGTAAATGAGGAGTTTTTCTGGACTGATTCCCAGGTAGTGCTAGGGTATATCAAGAACGAAGCTCGGCGCTTTCATGTCTTTGTAGCTAATCGTGTACAGAAGATAAGAGACTCTACAGATCCAAGACAATGGTTCTACGTGGAAACAAGTCAAAATCCTGCAGACTGTGCGTCTAGGGGTCTCAAGGTGGCAGACCTGATGGACTCAAGTTGGTTGATAGGTCCCAAGTTCTTATGGGAACGAGAGATTAGCACTCATGAAAAATCCCCAGTGCTTCTTGTAGGTGACCCTGAGGTAAAGGTCCTGAAAACAGATGCCTGTGTAAGAGGTTGCTTCCTTGAAAGACTCAAGATTCTCAGATTGGAATACAGCCCTCCATACTATTGCTAGGATCAAAAGACTGGTAAACAAAGACAAGTCAGGGTTCATTAGTGCAGAGGAGAAAAAGAAAGCAGCTCTTGTGCTCATCAAGGCAGCACAAAGAGAAGCCTTTGAAGAAGAACTGAAATTGCTTAGTCAAAACCCTGCTAAGCTGCCAAAGAATAACAAGTTATACCAACTTGATCCCATCCTCCAGACTGAACTGCTTAGGATTGTAAATAGTCGTCCGCTTACCACTAACACAATAAATGACCCAAAGAGTGTTGAGCCTTTGACGCCTAATCATCTGCTCACGATGAAGACCTCAGTGCCTCTTCCTCCTCCTGGAAAATTTGTCCGTGAAGATTTGTATGCTAGGAAAAGATGGAGGAGAGTGCAGTACTTGTCGGAACAGTTTTGGAGCAGATGGCGCAAAGAATACCTGGCCAACGTAAGCCTCAGACAGCAGTGGCACACGCCTAGAAGAAATGTTCATGTTGGAGATGTAGTAATTCTCAAAGAGGACAATGTTCCCAGAAATGAATGGAGGCTAGCTAGAGTCATTGAGACAAGTGTAGACGATGATGGGTTAGTGCGAAAGGTTAAACTCCAAATGGGACAAAGTAAGTTAGGTAAAAAGGGTGAGCGATTGACACCCATATCCCTTTTGGAGCGTCCAATCCAAAAATTAGTAGTAATAGTTGAAAACAACTCTTAAAATATGAGTGAAACCTCAAAATGGGATTAGACGAATTAGTTTTGACATCTAAAATAGTTTAATTCAAATAAAGGTAAAATAACACTGGTTGTGAAAGTGTTGAAATATGAATGAAAGTTAAGTAAAAGCTTATAGAAAAATTGCAGGATTTATTTAATTTGATCGAAATATTACTGACATAAATCCTTGTAATTTTGGTGGCAGTGTAGCTGTCGCAGATAGTGTATTTTCTTGCTGAATATTCATCATCTTTTGAAAGGTTTTTGTTTGTTTTATAAATGTTGTGTAATACTTATTTGGGAATTGTATTTGATTTGCATGATAATTTGGCAATAGTGACACCTACTGGAGAAAATTGGTGACATAAGACGTACTGGTCATGTGATTTGATTCGGAGAAGAAGCTGAGAAACATGAGGTGTTGCACACGAATTAAGAGGTGTAAAATTGAGACGAGTGTTTGGTCAGAAAATGTCTCCTAATGTCTCCTGAATCCTGATTGGAAGGCACACGGTATGTTTGTATATATTGGTTATCATTTATTTATAATTTAAGGTACTGTGTGTATTGATTTCAATTTAATAAGCTTTATAGCTGAACGACGTCATGGCAAAATCACTTCATCACGAATTTGATTGTAATTTTGGTTTATTTTCAGTTTTTTCACGGTGTCCATTTGATGTTTGTGATGTTGATTGTCCTGATTCTTGAGAGAAAGACATTAAATAAAGAAGACATCGAAGGCATCAGTTGAAGCGTGATTTTTTTCTGGTCTGGAGAAAACATTCAGGAGCCGTTATAGTTTCCTCTCCATTGCAAATATTTTGTTGATACTTATTTAATTTGATTGGTAACGGCCCTTTTGTGTCTTCATATAATTTAATTTGATTACATTTATGAAATTTACACAAAAGATCATGCATGCATATAATTAGGTTTAAAAATAAATTTATGAAGGTAAAAATGCCCATAAAAGTAATAATAATAGTAGTAAGGCTTTCCTCGGTGTACACGTATCCTTGCAAGTACAATTTTGCCTGTATTATTGGTGTCCCCTTCAAAAATTGCTCTTGAGAATTGTTATGTTTATTGTCCCCCCCAACATTTTTATGAAATTTTCGCCCCTGATTATACTATCCGTTTCTATTTGCAATGAAGATACTTTTGCAACATGCAGTGTAACTTTTTACAAGTCTTATAAAATCCCTGTGTTTCAGATAATTATAACTTTTAATATTAATATTTTGACCCAAAAATGTAAATTCTGTCATCATATACTCAACCTCATGTCCTTCCAAATCCATGTGACTTTCTTTTGCAGAACCCCCAAAAAAAGGTCTTTTGTATTCCATATAAGGAAAGTAAATGGTGAGCAAAATAGCTTGTTTTGGTCACCATCGACTTTCATTATATGGACAAAACATTCTTTAAAATGTCATCTTTTGTGTTTCACAGAAAAAGTCACACAGGTTTGGAAGGACATGAGGTTGAGTAAATAGCTGTGCGTAAGGTCTTACGTAAGATGGGGTATAAAGTTCATACTAAGGGCTTAGTAACTACTAGTTAGTTTGTAACTAAGACAGTGCTTAATTTGGTTGCTCCACCTGTTCTTAATGCAAGTCTTAACTAGTAAGTCGTAAACTCTCCGTAAAGTGATGCGTGGTCGCATAATATGAAGTTTATCTGCATTGATCTGTTAAGCACCTTCATATTTGTACACAAAAGTATTAAAAATCCATGAACTTCAATTTGATTTGTTACGGTTGATGTTCAAACCTTGTCTGCTCACGTAACTGTCACTGCGGACGTCACAAGAGCAGCTCTCTTGAGAGACATATTTTGATCATTAAAATATTATTTTAATGATTTAAAATTGTAAATGTTTTTGAAGCCTGAAAAGGAAATCATAGCCTTATTTTATTATATGACCCAAGCTAAATCTGTATAAATGACTTTGTGAGTTTTTATGTTAATTAATCGTCATATTCATGAAAGACCTAAAACAGGCAATTCATTGTCATAATCACAATTATTTGTTTGACAATTAATTGTCAGCCAAATTTCACAATCGTGACCCCTAATTTTCATTATTAGGTTCCTACCTTGTGTATTGTTTTGTTAAAAATGTGTATGAAATTGCAAACATTGACAACAGCTTGTATCATTATTAAAAATGCGATTTCATTACGTCATATAAATTGATAAAATGTGAAATTTGTACATTTTTAAAAAGCTAAAATGATATTAAAATCACAAATAAAAAATTGCAATATACTATACTGCATGAATATATAAGAAGTTTGCTTAATATATATTTTGTTAGTTATATTATGCTTACATGTCATCAAAACTGGCGAGTAAAAACAAAAATGTGTTAGCCAATGACACTTCTTTCTCCAACATGATCGTAGTGTTGAAAGGGTTTACTTAAATGTACTAAAACGGCAAAATGCTGCATTTTAATTACTATTATTACATGCGGATTAATGCCGACAGCACAACATTTACTGATAAAACTAAAATTGCCAATCAGAATTTAGTAATTACAATGATTCGTATTTTGTGTGGCCAAATGAGAAATGGGGGTTTCGGTTCGCTGGGATTGCAGCCTACTTTTTTGTCCTTTTGCTGATCACATGCCTGTGTGTTGAAACTTGACACCGGGCGACGCATCCTGAAAACTGCACTGTTTGAACGGTTTCATGCTGAAGAGACGCTGGAAAGGGTTTTACTCTCTCGTAAATGTCAACATCATAATGTATGTCGATATGATTGATGCCTGTCATGCAAAACATGAGCTCATTGATGTCATACAATATCAGTCTGCTTTTTTATTCCATCAGTTACACCTGGTCGGAGTCTTCATAAATATTTAGTTTATACGTAGGGTTACGTCCTACCGAAGTTTAATGGTGCAATGCTCAAATATTTAGTAGTGCGTAAATTGTGATTTAGTGCCCATTTACGCCACAACTAGGCTAAGTTTAAACTTTCGTATAGCTGGTGCAACCAGCCCCTGATCTTTATATCAAACTTTTATTTGTTCTTGTTTTGCAGTACAAGCTTGCCCAGAGTTTTCTTAAGGCGTTTGGAGTGTGATGCATCACGTTTCCTTGGCCATGAGCCTGATGTTTGTGAAGCTTTCTGCAATGCACTTTGAGTATGAAGATGTGATTGTTGTATGGTTCTAGGTTGAACATGTTTGCCTCAAGTTCCTTGAATGCAGAACCACCATGGAGTTCCAGAACCTTCTCAGCTGTCTTGCAGACTTTCAGGACGCTGTCGGATCGGTCTTATAAATCCACCTCAGGACTTCATGATGTTCAGTGTGTTCATCTTGGGAAGAGCTCTCGACACTCTGTGCTGATTAACAGGTAGTGCACAGAATCATCTTCATAGTTGTTTTAACTGCAATGCCTGTTATGTACCCCACCACAGCCTCTTTGAACATGGACAAGCTGGGAAGAGATACAGTGATGTTTTTCTCTGTCTACGGTTTCAGGCTGAACATCACTGCCTGAAATGCATATCAGAAGGTGTCCAGTGGAGAACAGCTGCCACTAGCTCTGATGGCATGTCTTGCTACCATTCTTTTGAAAGCTGTTATATGTGGGATTGTTGTTAAATCCATTAGCAGATTTGTCACCTCATATCTGCAAATCTTTATTGTACTGTTCAGTGTAAGTACATTTTACATTGTACTTGGGAAGCTTTTGTCATTGAACAAATATGTATGAATTCCTTGAGTGTGCATATATCAATAAACTTATTTCTAACTATGATTTAAAAGATCAGGGGATTGTTGAAATTATCCATCCATCCATCCATCCATCTTCAACCGCTTATCCGAAGTCGGGTCACGGGGGCAGCTGCTCCAGCAGGGGGCCCCAAACTTCCCTATCCCGAGCCACATTAACCAGCTCTGACTGGGCGACCTCGAGTGCTCCCAGGCCAGTGTGGAGATGTAATCTCTCCACCTAGTCCTGGGTCTTCCCCGAGGCCTCCTCCCAGCTGGACGTGCCTGAAACACCTCCCTAGGGAGGCGGCCAGGGGCATCCTTACCAGATGCCCAAACCACCTCAACTGACTCCTTTCAACGCAAGGAGCAGCGGCTCTACTCCGAGCTCCTCACGGATGGCTGAGCTCCTCACCCTATCTCTAAGGGAGAAGCCCGCCACCCTTCTGAGGAAGCCCATTTCGGCCGCTTGTACTCGCGACCTAGTTCTTTCGGGTCATGACCCAACCTTCATGACCATAGGTGAGGGTAGGAACAAAAATTGACCGTAGATCGAGAGCTTTGCCTTTCGGCTCAGCTCTCTTTTCGTGACAACGGTGCGATAGAGCTGAGTGCAATACCGCCCCTGCTGCCCCGATTCTCCGGCCAACCTCCCGCTCCATTGTCCCCTCACTCGTGAACAAGACCCCGAGGTACTTGAACTCCTTCACTTGGGGCAAAACCTCATTCCCTACCTGGAGTACGCACTCCATCGGTTTCCTGCTGAGAACCATGGCCTCAGATTTAGAGGTGCTAATCCTCATCCCAGCTGCTTCACACTCGACTGCCAAGCTGATCCAGTGAGAGCTGAAGGTCACGGACCAATGATGACATGAAGACAACATCATCTGCAAAAAGCAGCGATGAGATCCCCAGCCCACCGAACCACGACACCTTCCCCACCCCGACTACGCCTCGATATCCTGTCCATGAATATCACAAACAGGATTGGTGACAAAGCGCAGCCTTGGCGGAGACCAACCCCCACATGGAATGAACTCGACTTTGTGCCGAGGACCCGGACACAGCCCTCGCTTTGGACGTACAGGGATTGGATCGCCCTAAGAAGGGACCCCCCACCCCGTACTCCAGCAGCACCTCCCACAGTCTCTCCCGGGGACCCGGTCATACGCCTTCTCCAGATCCACAAAACACATGTAGACCGGATGGGCATACTCCCAGGCCCCTCCAGGATCCTTAGCGAGTAAAGATCTGGTCCGTCGTTCCACGGCCAGGACCTAAAACTGCATTGTTCCTCTTCAATCTGAGGTTCGACAATCGGCCGAACCCTCCTCTCCAGCACCTTGGAGTAAACTTTACCAGGGAGGCTGAGAAGTGTGATACCCCTGTAGTTGGCACACACTCTCTGATCCCCTTTTGAAGAGGGGAACCACCACCCCGTTCTGCCACTCCTTAGGCACTGTCCCAGATTTCCACGCTAATGTTGAAGAGGCGTGTCATCCATGACACCCCTCCACATCCAGAGCTTTCAGCATTTCTGGTCGGATCTCATCAATCCCCGGGCTTTGCCACTGCGGAGTTGTTTGACTACCTCAGTGACCTCCCCAGGGAAATAGAATCTGATCCCCCATCATCCTCCGGCTCTGCCTCTACCATAGAGGGCGTGTTGGGATTTAGGAGTTCTTCAAAGTGTTCCTTCCACCGCCCAATAACCTCCTCGGTTGAGGTCAACAGCGCCCCATCTTTGCTGTATACAGCTTGAATGGTTCCCCGCTTCCCTCCTAAGGTGGCGGACGGTTTTCCAGAAGCACTTTGGTGCGGACCGAAAGTCCTTCTCCATGGCTTCTCCGAACTTTTCCCACACCCACTGCTTTGCCTCCCTCACGGCCGAGGCCGCAGCCCTTCGGGCCTGTCGGTACCTTGCACTGCCTCCGAGACCTCCGGGACAACAAATCCCGGAAGGCCTCTTTCTTCAGTCGGACGGCTTCCCTGACCACCAGTGTCCACCACGGTGTTCGAGGGTTACCACCCCTTGCGGCACCTAAAACCTTGAGGCCGCAGCTCTCCACCGCGGCTCGGCAATGGAAGCTTTGAACATTGCCCACTCGGTTCAATGTCCCCAACCTCCGCGAGGGATGCCTGAAAAGCTCCGCCGGAGGTGTGAGTTGAAGATCTCGTGGACAGGGACCTCCTCCAAACGTTCCCAGTTCACCCAGCACTACTCGCTTGGGCTTCCCAGGTCTGTCCAGAGTCTTTCCCCACCCCTGACCCAACTCACCACCAGATGGTGATCGGTTGACAGCTCTGCCCCTCTCTTTACCCGAAGTGTCCAGAACATATGGCCTCAGATCCGACGACACGATTACAAAATCGATCATCGACCTTCGCCTAGGGTGCTCTGGTACCACGCACACTTATGAGCATCCTTATGTTCGAACATGGTGTTTGTTATAGATAATCCATGACTAGCACAGAAATCTAATAACAAACATCCACTTGAGTTCAGATCAGGAGGCCGCTCCTCCCAATCACGCCTTTCCAGGCATCCCTGTCATTTCCCACGCATGCGTTGAAGTCACCCAGCATCACAATGGATTCCCCTACTGGGGCCCTATTCAGGACTCCATTCAGGGTCTCCAAGAAGGCCGAATACTCTGAACTGCTGTTCGGTGCATATGCACAGACAACAGTCAGAGTTTTCCCCACAACCCGTAGGCGTAGGGAGGCGATCCTCTCGCCCACCGGGTAAACTCCAACGTAGTGGCGCCAGCCGGGACTCGTGAGTATCCCCACACCGCCGTCAGCCTCACACCCTGGGAAACTCCAGAGAAGAATAGAGTCCATCCCCTATCCAGGAGTACGGATCCAGAGCCAAAACTGTAGCGCCGATGTAAGCCCCACCAGATCCAACTGGTAACGCTCCACCTCCCTCACTAGTTCCGTCTCCTTCCCCCCCAGTGAGGTGACATTCCACGTCCCCAGAGCAAGCCTTTGTTGCCCGGGTCTGGTCCGTCGAGGCCCACGGCCTTCACTGCCGCCCATATGGCAGCGCACCCGACTCCTGCGGTTCCTCCAATGGGTGGTGGGCCCAAGGGATAATTATTAAATGCTCAAAATCTGGTATGTACATATTCCAGAAATGAATGCAAATGGATAATTCCATTAAGTAAAGGTAAATTCATTTGTGTGTGTAGTGTAATGTGTGTGTGTGTGTGTATATATATATATATACACACACATATACACACACACACACACACACACACACATATATACTGCATATGAACTTTGCTTAAACTAGTTCACATTTACTCTATAATCTAGTAAAAAAAAAAAAAAAAGAGTTAATGTTGGCAAATTATGTAGATGTAATCAACATTATGAACAATGAGCATCAACAGGTTTAAACTAAGAAGGCAGAGAAACATTGCATCCTGTAACAATCTGCAGATGTCGCTATTGGATACTTTTACTTTAAAAAGGGGTATTAATACACTTTGTTGTATTTTCACTTTTGATTATTAAAGATTATGATCGTTATGCCCACTCTACGTGGGGATATCGTCTAATTTGTGCTTAATAGGTACATAATCTGTATAAATTACAAACTGTGGGCACTTTAGCCACATCCTTAAGTGAGTGTTGTTTCGCGGTTAAATGCTGCACTTGCCGCGATGCCCTCTGTTGGTAGGGAATAGTAAAATGGCCGCCAGAGCACTTCCGGTAGCTTCACCTACTGCTGGCAGTTTAGAATTCTATGAGCAATCCAGTTAGATCAGTGTTACAAACACATAATATGTGTGTGTTGATAACCGGAAGTAACACACTGAAAAGTAGTTTTCTACTGCAGTACAGCCAAAGGTGAGTCCAAGAAACCTTCAACAAGACTAGACGCTGATTTCTTTTTCTTTTATTGGCGGATGGTATCATGAACACATGCCGCCACCTACTGTTCAGTTTAATGAATCGTATTCCATGCCTTAATCCATATGATAATAAAAATAATACTCATTTACCCCAGGTCTAGATCCATCATGACCCAAATTGACGTCAAAAATCAGGTCAAATATGCAAATCAAACTGATGTCAAAACATGACATCCATTTGACATCCACACAATTATGTCCTATTCTAGATCAAAATAACGACACTAAAGTAATACAATTTAAGAAAAGTTTTATTCAACAAGCTTCAAATTCAAAAATACAATTGAAAACTACCTCTGTGAAGTTGGCACCCCATATCATTAATATGAAGGAAATAAAAACTATTTTCATAATTCAGTTTTGTGCTGTGGATGGATTAACTATTCTGAATCTGAACACAGATCAATCGCCGCCATGCCCCATATCTGTCGGGAGCAGACCGGAGATAGTTCTTCATGTGTTTATATCAGCCTCTGACGATGTTGGTTTGGACTGCTGTACAGCACCTGAATGAAGATGGAGCAACATCACTCATTTTAAGACATTATAAAGTACAGCATAAATTATAAGATTTTCAGCAACCATCACTCGTACTAACAGCAATCCACCAATTAAAACTCTAAACAACCATGATATTTTTAAACAATACATAATATTTTATTAAAAGACGTGTTCTTCTAATTTTAAATTATGTTTTACACAGCTAGCTTCAACTTTCATATTATACAGGCTACATTAGCTTTCACTGGCGGGAAATTCAAAAATAACTAAAAATAGTAATTGCAGAAAGCATGTTTCATGTGTTCCTCTAACTTGTGTTTTACATTTCACGACATATCAACACATTTACTCACCTGATAAAAAGTAAGCTGGACACGAGTTCACGTTATTGTGAAAGTTTTTCTTCTCTGTTTGGTTCGTTTTAAATTCTCGCGGCTTCGACTTGAACTTGTCACTAGCGCCATCTACAGGTGTGGTTATAAACAGCAGAGAAAGCAACTCTCGTTGAATGGGCATTGCGTCTAGATCTGTTGAAATGCAAAAAGGAAATCAGAATATTTTTCAAATCTGTAGGGGTGCCTGTTTTTCAGACATGAAATATCAATATATTTTCATTGTGAAGAATTTGTCCCACTGTAAATGTTATTATAATGAACCCTTTCCAGCCGGAGCATTCAAATTTGGGAACAATTATTCCTGTCGCCGTCCAATCACCAATTTTATTTCTGAAAACTGCCAAGATACCCATGACAATATATGCTAAAGGCATATGCGATTGGCTAAGGGGTTAGTGGGCGTGAATAATCAATGTATCGTCATCATCGCCATCTTCCGCTTGCCTGAGCGGAACCAGAGAGATTCTTTTAATTTGTTGTTAATTTATTTTATTTACTTGTAATATTTTGTATTAATATTGTTGTTGTTTTGTATATACTGTTTTTGGTATTATAATTTTCTATTTAATTATTGTGTGATTTTGATACCAAATAAAAAATAAATAAATAAAAAAAGAGCTGAACCAGAGAGGACACGCCGGAGAATCCCTGCAGTGTTGAACTTACTGCTTCAAATTGAAAACTGAGCCGATCTTAAGACAGTTAACATGTGTCGGTATTGTCTATTGAAAGTCAAAATGTTTTAGTTACAAAGCATTTATTTGTAGGAATGTTGTGGAAGATAGTCAAACCTTTTTGTAAGCGCTATTTTTATTTATTTATTTCTGGAAACAAAACTTGACCGGCCATCAGCAAGCGTCTAAAATGCTAAACTTAAACAAGCTGACGACGAATTAATATTTTGCCATAAATTTATATCATTAACATAATCACTGATGTCAATATGACATCAATTTGACGTCTAAAATCACACATTGATTTGATGTAAATTGAACGTCATATTGGCCTACATATACATTAAACAAGTTTCATTGTGGCATTAACTTCCTATTTTCACCCAATTATTACTGGATGAAATTGCCGATCAAACTGAATTTAAAATGATGTTATACAGCATCTTGATCAAGTCTTGACTAATATTTGACGTCAAATTGATAACAAGGTGCCTGCTGGGTCCTCCAGCTTCCACACTGTAAGTAAAAAGTATTTCTAATGCACACTCAAACACAGCCAAGCTGACCGAAGTGCTGTACAGATGAATCTACAATACATTAAAATAAAACAAACACGTCATTAAAATAAAAAAATAAATAAAAAAATGTCAAGACAATCTCTATTTAATACTGCAAAACACTAGAGAACACAAGTGCGTTTTAAGCTTACGTTTAAAGATAGACCGTGATGAAGCTTATCTAATGTCAAGTGGCTGATTCCAAAGTCTATAGGGCAACTCCAAACGCTCGATCACCCTTACATATACCACGTGACCGAGGAATATGCATTAAAATTTTGTCTGCAGATCTTAAAAAGTTGGTAAATATTGCTGTATTATATCCCATATGACGGGGCCTGGTTATTAAGAGCTTTCAAATCAAACAACAGAATTTAATGAAAATATAGCGTTAATTCCGCAGCGGCTCACTGACAGTGGTGTGCTCTTACGTCATATGAGTGGCGTCATCAACGTGGTCTCTGCTGCCCCCAGATCTACAGCAGTGGTTCTCAACCTTTTTGAACAAACGCCCCCTGACCTCTTCATGATCCTCTTAACCCTTTCCCCGCCAAACACGGAATTTTCCGTGTTTTATGAAAAACGCTTCCCCGCCAAACACGGAATTTTCCGGGTTTCCGTGTTTTAGGTGTTATACGGTAAGGAAGACCCCTCCGCATGTTTTGAAAGAGTACGCAACTCTTTGATCAAAGAAACAGACTGCGATCGTCTCAAATATGAAGTAGAGTATGAGAAGCTCAAAATATCAGACATAAACATGCCTTTTTCTCAGCTTTTTGTCTGAAATGTTGTTTTTTGACAAAACCTACCTCTGTTCAAGTCGCAATAAAAAAGAACAAATGAAGATAAAATAAAATCGTTTTTTTTTTTTGCCTAAAAGCAGAGGCCCAGATCTTTATTTTGATATATAGCATCTTCATATATTCATGGAAGAAAATATTCTACGGGCCATAAAAGTTTAGCTGAAAATCGTCAAAAACCCTGGCGGTGGCTGGCAACTTTTTTAAAAAACGCTGGCGGGGAAAGAGTTAACGCCCCTCACCCCCTAAAAAAAAAAAAAACACTTCAGAAATACTATTACAGCCAAACAATTGCAACACTGATACCTGAAGCCTGAGTTTTTGGTAAAAAAAAACTGAAACAGAAGTTTCTTATTGTATTTAAACTACATGTAAAAGCCTCAAGTTGAGTAATATTGTGTTTGGAAAAAATGCAAAACACATGGATTGTTTGAAAGGTATTGCAAATGTATTTAGAAATTCAAACAAATTCAGGCTCACACACAATTTTTTTAAGATGAACCAATCACGTGAACAATAACGTAACTAACCTAAATGGCCAATGAAAAAGCAGCGGTCGTTCGCGCACTCAATTAGGCGATATATACTAGGCTTCAAATTTGAATAGCCTACAAACGGTAATTTCTACCACTCTGACAGCTGCGGCATTTGTTTTTAGGCGTTGCTATGGAGATCATTTGCCGGTAACTAGCCGAGTGGGTTATTAGCAACATTTAAATATGAATTAATTAATTTGCACAGACATAATTTTATTTTACATTCAAATGAACATTGTATGTGTTGTCAGAGGCTTAAACGTTGTGATGAATAACAGTGAGTAACGTAGGGTGACCACCTGGCTATTGCTCTGTTGCAGGTCAGCAGACCTGATTTTGCGGGACACGAGGGAGAGAACTTAAGTTACTATTATTATACTAGGTGAATAACTGCAAAAAGACATCTAATATAAAATCAATATTTATATTATTATGACATTATTATTCCCATCGGCCAATTACACATTGCAGAGTAGAGATGCGAGGATCAGCTCTAACGTCACCCGAATCAGCTGTTAAAAACAAACTCACCATCACCAATGATTTTCTCCGATTAGATATCCGCACCCGATCATCACATTCCAATTAAAATTCTCAGGGCCAGATGTACTAACGCTTTTGCGCCCACTTCAGGCGTATTTGTTTCGCAAAGTGCGCATAAAACCATGGAGGTATGTACGAACGGGACGCACCGAGATGAAAGCGCAGATTGCCTGTCGCAATTGAAAATGGCAAAATGCGCTTTTCCTGTCATGCATATGCATTCATGGGATGGACAAGGGGAAAGTGGGAGTGCCACATAAATAGATGGGAGGGGAAGTGTAAACTGCGCCTAATTATGCGCCTAATTATGTATTCCGCGTTATGTACAGAAAAAGCCGGTGAAAGCGCGCCTCTATTTTGCGCTGAAAATTCTCCGCCTCTTAAAAGCATGTGTAACTTAGGAAGCGGCTCTCCTGGCATATCCTCCTGGTGAAGTGGCAGCAGTAATCCGAGCAAGACGAAGACATAAGATTTTTGCGCAGGCAGCCTGTTGAGTACCTCTGAGTAACGCCCCCCATTTGTGCCTGAGCGCCCCCCTCTCTGCTGCCTCGTTCACACCACCCCCAACACTGTCCAAACGCCCCCTTGAGAAACGCTGCTCTACAGTTTTAGATCACGTCTGACCTGAAGCTCATTCGACTGAAGCACTCTGAATAATTTGATCAGGATTAGGACAGTAATATTTGGGATGCACATTATTGAAATGCTCTGCTGTGAATGTGAAACTCTTTGATTTAAAAACCAGAATACTGAGTGTTAAAACGGGATTAGTAAACTGAAGTGAAACTTTGAAGAAGGATTTGGAAAATGGCGTCTGCATCTTTTTCTGAGGAGGATTTCTCTTGTCCTGTGTGCTGTGATGTTTTTAAAAATCCTGTTGTCCTGTCCTGTAGTCACAGTGTGTGTGAAGAGTGTATTCAGAAGTTTTGGGAAAGTAAAGGATCGAAAGAATGTCCAGTTTGCAGAAGCAGATCAACATTAGATCATCCTCCATTAAATCGGGTTTTGAAGAACTTGTGTGAGACTTTCTTACAGGAGCGAAGTCAAAGATCTTCATCAGGATGTGAAGCAGTCTGCAGTCTTCATGAAGAGAAACTCAAACTCTTCTGTCTCGATGATCAACAGCCGGTGTGTTTGGTGTGTCGAGATTCCAGAACACACAAAAAACACAATTTCTGTCCTGTAGATGAAGCTGTCATCGATAATAAGGTCAGATCAATTATATTCAAAACATTTATTGAAACAGCACAACTTTCCACATACTTTATGATTGCATATATGAACAAATAATTACAGACAGTAAATGAAGATTATTCTGGTCAAACTCATAATGATCTAAAAGCAGAACAGGGCTGGAAAGTAAGAACTCTTTATATTAACATGTCCATTTCTTTCAGGAGAAACTCAAAACTGCACTAAAACCCTTACAGGAGAAACTGAGAATATTTGAGGAGTTTAAACAGAATTTGGATCAAACTGCAGAACATATTAAGGTTTGAATTAAACTGTGTAATTAAAGAGTGTGAAACATCCCATTTTTGGAAGTGTATATTGATATACAGTTTGACCATCAGATCTTTCTCTGAAATGTCTTTTGTTTCAGTTTCAGGCTCGACACACAGAGAGGAAGATTAATGAGGAGTTTGAGAAACTTCACCAGTTTCTACATGATGAAGAGGCCGCCAGAATAACAGCACTGAGAGAGGAAGAGGAGCAGAAGAGTCAGATGATGAAGGAGAAGATTGAGAAGATGAGCAGACAGATTTCATCTCTTTCACACACAATCAGAGTCATAGAGGAGCAGATGACAGCTGAAGATCTTTCATTCCTACAGGTGGAAACAATGAACATTTATACAACTTCAATATTCATTATACTGGAGACAAATGTCAGTTTCAAACATTCAAAGCAAATTCAGTTTGGATGAATAATCTGTGTTTCTTTCTTTTACAGAACTTGAAGAGCACAATGGAAAGGTTTGTATTGTGTTTCCTGTTTCTCTCTCGGTTCTGAACCCAAATCAACACGACTGACTCCTGAATGTTTTTCAGAACCCAGTGTACACCAGCAGATCCAGAGAACATTTCAGGAGTTCTGATCAATGTCCCAAAACATCTGAGCAACCTGAAGTTCACTGTGATACAGAAGATGCAGGAAAATGTTCAATACAGTGAGTTGAGAATACAACAATGAATTCATAATGATCATTGTGTTATTTGATGTGTGTTTGAGTGTGTATCTGTCCTCTCTCTTCAGCTCCAGTGACTTTGGACCCAAACACTGCTCACTGTAATCTCATCGTGTCTGATGATCTGATCAGTGTGAGATTCGGTGAAGAGAAACAGCTGCTTCCTGATAATACTGAGAGATTTGATGTGTATAAGTGTGTTTTGGGTTCAGAGGGTTTTAATTCAGGGATTCACTGTTGGGATGTTCAGGTTGGAGACTGTACAGGCTGGCGTTTGGGTGTGATGACAGAATCTGCTCAGAGGAAGAAGGACATATACTCCAGGAGTGGACTCTGGTGTGTTTGGTTTTATGATGGTAAATATGGTGCATTCATTTCACCTGATCAAACATCTCGTGTCTCAGTGAAAGAGAAACTCCAGAGAATCAGAGTTCAGCTGGACTGTGACAGAGGAAAACTGTCATTCTCTGATCCTCTCACTAACACACACATACACACTTTCACACACACGCTTACTGAGAGAATATTTCCATGGTTCAGTGTTTTCTGTGACATTTCTCCTCTGATGATCTTACCAGTGAACTCCTCTGAAAAAAAGACTTAAGAATGAAATTACAGATTAAACTTGTATCTACAAAAGTTGAGTTTCTGTAGAAGACAGACTAATCAAATGTGTCTTTGTAGCATCAGCTGTTAATTCATTTATTCTGACATGTTTTAATGCTTTTTAATGATGCTGGCTAAGATGTGAATTCATATGTGAGATCAGTGATTTACTGTACATCTTAATAATGTGATCTCGGTTGTTATTGATCATTATATGACAGATATTATGAACAGTGAAGTTCTCAAAATAATCATTATAATACAACTGCTCAACTCATTGTAAAGATGTATATTTAGATGTTTTATCTGTATTATCAGTTATAAATTCACTTACCAACTGGTGTTTTAAAGACTATTTTATAAAACATATCATCATCAAGTCATGGAAACTTTTCAAGAGTTTTTAAGAAGTTTAATTTGTGTTTGTAAAATAAAAAGTACCATAAAAATGTGTTTTATTGTTTTAACTCCAAACACTCACATTTATAACTTAATCTGATACACTAAAGTAAAATATAGAGTTGAGCTGGACTGTGACAGATAACTAACACACACGTTTATTAAGAGTATTTCCATTGTTCAGTGTTGATCGCGACATTAAGGTGAATAATTTCACAGTGTTACAAACACATAATATGTGTGTGTGCGCGCGAGTGTGTGTGTGTTGATAACAGGTAAGTAACACTGAAAAGTAGTTTTCTACTGCAGTAGAGCGAAAGGTGAGTCCAATGCTGTGTCTGAAATCACCCACTCGTTCACTATTTCCTATATAGTGAATGGCTGTGAGTGCACTATATTTCAGCAGTGAGTGAACGAAATGAGTGAACGATTTCAGACACTGACGTAAATTCCATGCGACAGAGAACACCCGGGAGCTGTCGCAGACATTTGCCATGAACATTTCATCTGTGTGGCTTCATGAATTTGATAA